>NC_056737.1:1670455113-1670460113 GCF_019279795.1 Protopterus annectens
CATTTAACACCATTTTCTTCCATTTAAGAGAACAAGTCTGTGGCTTATATTAATATTTACAAATGACAGAATTATCTACAAAATTCTATCTGGCTAGGCTACAGCCTTCACATATCTTCACATATCCCCCATCCCAGAGAACTCAACCCAGTTTTTCAAGTGACCCTCGAGAAACGTTGCTTGAGAGGGTTAGATCTATCTGAGTATACCTTACCCCACTTCCTGTCTTGAGAGCCCAGCTGCGTTGGCATTGCTACTCCCACTGCGGTGCTGCACTGACATATCATATGCTTGCAACCCTAGGCTCCATCTTAACAACTTGACATTTTGCTGGCTGGCTCTGACTACAGTGAATTTTCTTCCATACAGATAAGGCTGATATTCTGCAGTGCCCACACTATGGCTAGACATTCCCTTTCTACAGCTGCATAGCATTCCTCCCTGGGTTGGAGCCTATGACTGAGATAAACCACTGGGTGCTCTTCTCCCTCTGAAAAAATCTGGCTAAGTACAGCCCCCACCCCATGGTTCGAAGCCTCCACTGGACAACAAATTATTTGCTGTAATCAGGACTGGCCAAAACAGGGGGTCCTCCCAAAGCTTCTGGAATGCCTGCTCACATGCTATGGTCCACACTACCTTATCTGATCTGTTCTTCCTTGTCAGGTCTGTGAGGGGAGCAGCTATAGTACTATAACTGGGGATGAACTTTTTGTAGTACTCTGCTGTCCCTAAGAATGCCATCACCTTCTTTTTGGTAACAGGTGCAGGCCATGCCTGAATGGCTTCCACTTTGGCAGGTTCTGGCTTGGTCTTACTACTCCCCACTCTATGTCCCAGGTAGGAGACCTCTGCCATACCCACCTGACATTTACTGGGCTTAATGGTCGTCCCTAACCTCTGTAGTTTCCCAAGACCTCCATGACATGTTGAAGGTGCTCTTGCCAGGAATGGCTGTAGATGGCAATATCATCTAGGTAAGCAAGGACAAACCCTCCTGCTCCTGCTAGGATATGATCTACCAGCCTCTGCGAAGTTGCTGGGGCATTTTTCATACCACAGGGCATATTTGTGAATTCATGCAAGCCAAAAGTAGTCACAAAGGCTGACTTCTCTCTAGCACTGGGTGTCAATGGCACCTGCTAGTAACCCTTGGTAAGATCAATGGTGGGAAGATACTTAGCCCCACCCAGCTGTTCTAGGGCCTCATCTGTTCTAGGCATAGGGTAAGTATCTGATTCTGTGTGACTATTTAATTTCTTGTAGTCCACACAGAACCTGGTGCTGCCATCCTTCTTTGGCACCAGCACCACTGGGGAGGCCCTGGGACTGTTGGAGTTTTGACTTACCCTTAGTTCCAACATCTCCTGTATCTCCTCCCTCAGAGTCTGACTTTGTCAGGCACCCTATAAGGGGCCTGCCTAATAGTCCTTTGGGGTCCTGTATCCACCTGGTGCTGCACCAGGTGGGTGCACCCTGGTTTCCCAGTCAGCATGTCCCCAAACTTCTGTAACACTGCTTGCATTTCTCGAACATGGGTAGGAGATAGCTGCTGGGACATTGCTACCCCTTCCATTGAGGTGTCAGTCCGAGCCTCACTGAGGAGATCCATCACCAGATCTCCCTCAGACTCCTCCAGCAATCCACTGTAAATACTCAGCACAAGGGCTTCCCTATCATGGTAAGGTTTCATCATTTTAACATGGTACATTTTGTGCTCCTGCCTCCTGCCTAGCAGTTTCACCATGTAGTTAACATCACTTACCTTTCTTACCACCTTGTAGGGTCTCCCCCAAGCTGCTTGCAGCTTGTTGTGTCTGACGGGAATGAGAACCATTACCTGCTGCCCTACAGCATACTCTTTAGCTCGAGCATTCCTGTCATACCACACCTTTTTCTGTTGTTGGGCTTCTACTAGGTTCTCCTGGGCCAAGCCCATGAGTTCCCTGAGCTTTGTCCTGAGGTTTGTGATATATACCACAACAGACTCCTTGTGAGATTCACACACACCTTCCCACTCATCACAAATTAAATCTAGAGGTCCCCTCATTCTACGCCCATACAGCAACTCAAAGGGTGAAAAACCTGTGGATTCCTGGGGAACCTCTCTTTAAGCAAGCAACAGATGGGGCAAATATTTGTCCCACTCTCTTTTAAACTGGTCTGCAAATGCCCGTAGCATGGACTTGATTGTAGAGTTTAACCTCTCAACAAGACCATTAGTCTGGGGATGGTAGGGGGGTGGTCTTCAGGTGCTTCCCCCCACCGTACTTCAACAGACAAGCCAGCAGGACTGACATGAAATTGGCACCTCTGTCAGTCAATATTTCTTATGAGAAACCTACCCTACTGAAAACCTCTAACAAAACATTTCCACCTTTTCTGCCTCAGTGGAGGACAAAGTCACTGCCTTAGGATATCTTGTAGCATAATCTGCTATCTCTAGGATATACTTTTTCCCTGTGGAACATGAGGTACTCAGAGGCCCCACAATATCCATAGCTACCCTCTGAAATGGCTCCTCAATCACAATCAAAGGCATCAAAGGAGCTCTCATCTTGTCTTCTGTCTTGCCTACCTTTTGGCACTGCTCACATGTCCTGCAGTACCTTGTTACATCTATGGAAATTGCAGGCCAATAGAAGTTCTGTATAATATGTCTCTTTGTACATTTTATGCCTATATGACCTGTAAAGGGAATATCATGGGATATGGCTAGAAGTGCTAGATGGTAGGCTGTAGGCACTACCAACTGCTGTACCCTCTCACCTTCTAGCCCTCCCTCAGGGGTCCATTTTCTGTACAGTAACTCTTTGCTCAGTGTACAGGTTCCCCCTTCCCTTGAGAATCAGGTGCCTCACTAGCTACCTGCCTCAGGTCTTGTAATGTAGGATCTCAGAACTGAGCCTGTCTCAACTTTCTCTTTGTAACCCTTCCCAGCTCCCCTTCCATAGGAAGTCTGGCATCCTCTGACAGTGGTGCCCCGCTGTCAGTCTGGGTACTACTACTCACTCCTTTGCAGTCACTCTGTCCAAGGGAACATCAGTACCCACAAGCAGTTGTGGCTCACCTTTAGTCTTACTGCTTGTATTGTAGCTTCCTCCCTGAAGTAACCACCTCACCAGTCCTGGCTGCAAGTATGTGGTCTTTCTGGGTCTCCCCCAGGCTACCAGACTGACATACTTGTCTCATAGCCTGACTGCGTATAACCGCATTAACACATAGTACTTTCTCATCAAAATACTTCCCTATTAGGACATCTACAGGATGGTAGTTCATTACCCCTGTTGTCTCAAGACAACCTATTATTGGCATTTTGTCTTTCCCACTTACTTTCTCTCTCACCTTTTTTTTCCTACCTTGCCTCCATGGACATCTGTATGCCACATGGCCCCACTGGTTGCCTTCAAAACATTTAACCCTAGGTCCTGAATGTGTACCTGGACTAATGGCTTCCCCTGCTACAGGCAGATTCTGTTGGGGCAGTCTGGGCTGCCCACCATGGGTTCCTTTAGACCCACGAGCAGTACTGTGGGTCCCTTTCCTTTGCAGGGATGCCCTGCTTGCTAGATATAGGTCTCCATTCTTCCCCAACTCCTCTGAAGTAGCACATTGTCTATCAGCTAACCAGATCCTCATGTCATCAGGCAAAGTGGTGAGGGCTTGTTCCCTCACCAAAAGGTCTGCCAACCCTTCAAAAGTGGTGACCTGACATCCACTCACTCACCTATGAAAATAAGTGCTCAGTTCAGCAACATATTCACACACACTTTCATCTGCCTTGCGTCTATGCTCACGCAACTTTTTTCTGTAAGTTTCAGGTGTTAACTTAAAAAATTCTAACAAGCAATTCTTAACAGCAGTATAATCAAAGCATTCATGATCAGTTAATTTAGACAGCACAGTTACAGCTTTACCATGGAGTAAGGGGGTCAGGAACCATACCCAGAGCCTTCGGTCAACATCATACTGTTTACATACCCTCTCAAACATATGAATGAAACTATCAAAATTATCCCACTCTGTAAACTGCAGAAGAAATTTACTGACCTTTTATGCTTCTGGGGTCCAGTTTCTCCCTTCCCCATTACCTCCATGACTCTGATGAAGAGTCAGCATCTCCTTTTCAAGCTGCCTCTGTCTTTCCTTCTCCTCAGCTTCCAGGTGTAGCAGTTTATCATTCTCCCCAGCCTGTAGATGTCTCAGTCTCTCTGCTGCTTCTGTTTCCAAATGCCTGGCCTCCAACTCAAGTGTCTTTAGCTCCAGATGAATTCTTAAGTCCTCTGCAGAAAGGTTGTCCATTCTCTGAGTGTAGTACACCTCCACTGCCAGTCTGATCATCCTCATGATTGCTGTTTTCTGATGCAGCTGTGACCAAAGCTGCAATCATGACTGCCTTAGTCAGATTTCCGTGCACCAGTCCCTTAGCCTGGCACATCTCAGCCAACTGGCTCCTTGACACCTTGCCATACTCCTCTGCTGACATGCTTGCCTCCTCTCCCTGACTAACTAAGCTAACAAAAAAAATAAAACAATTGTGATCTCAACTCTGAATATTCACTGCATTGCTGATTTAGAGTACAAAAACACATTCAGTGATCACTGTACACAAGCTACAGGAATTCACTATCCACACCACTACAAGCCAATTGCCAACCAATTAATATGTGGTGTAGATATCCCACCACTGCCAAACAATTAATATGTGATGCCCATACACTGGCCCAGCAATCAAGGAGCCTCAGTCCTCACCACTAACACCAGTGAGGGGCGTCCACACTGGGAAGGATAGCAACAAGTGCACGCACAGTAAAGTACAATTTCCCTTAAGAGCACACAGAGATCAAAGTCAATCTGGGGCTGGTTTCTCCCTTTCTCTCCAGATCCCAAATAAGACTCCCTACTGGCACAGGTATATAGTGGAGTCCCTTAGCCAGGGTCCCAACCCAAGTCCTCCTAGCACTCTCTCTGTCTAACCAGTGGTTCATGTCCTTGCCCAA
>NC_056737.1:1670465113-1670545113 GCF_019279795.1 Protopterus annectens
ATTTTATTTCCAACAAAAGTGGTTATAAGAAACACCATAAAACATGTCAGTGTTTAACACTGGAACATGTGTAAATAGTTTGAGCATCACACATGGCCAGATTTAACTGCCTTGTTTCACACCTTCGTTGTTTTTGGATGTAATCATTACTAATGCATCTTCCAAGCCATTTTTGTGTTTTCCTTTGCATAAATGCAGGTGGCAAGGCTGTGCATCTTTGCACCCAGACTGTTGCATGCAAAATCTGAACTGGGCACCAATTCAGATGCACAGTTTTAGCTTGACCTCTGTAGACATGGCTGGAGAAGGTAAGGATGGTGTTTCATTTTGGGCACAATGATGGGGTGTTGAGGGCTCTAGGATTTTCTGGCACTCCTTCTTAAGTGCTACAACCATAGGTTGTTGCAGGGGAATTGTACTGGGTCTCAATACAAGGCTGAGGATTGGAATAGCTTGGCTAAGGCTGTCTGTAGTGCAACTAACATTCCTTGCATTGGAGAGCAATGTTGTCACCATTACAATGACACAAAGAGGTGCAAACAGGACCAACTGAGCTGAAGGGAGGAGTATTTAAGACACACAAACACCCCTCATTTGTGTAAGAGTAGTGACCCATAACCAGTAAGTGATATAGTATGGGTTATCCAGCTAATACAGTTATTCATTATGCTTCTGTATTTTTTCTTCCACTGTACAGCAGCAGAATAAACATCATAGAATCATTAGGTGCATCAGGAGAAACTTGCTCACCTCATAGAGGCACGGGGTAAGTATGGAATAGGTATAAATGCAAGCCATCAGTGCACATCAGCTTCAGCAGGCATGCCTAAACTTTTATATCAAGCACGCATCTTCTCCAATAACTCTTGGTGATTGCATTAAACAGTGAGTACACCATCTTCATTGTGTGTGAGTTTAATTCCCAGAAGTAGAAATTAGCTTTTAGTACTGGATGGTATTTCTAAAATATTAACTGCAATACTGAATGACATTAACAATTCAATGTTTGTAACTGAAATTATTAACTTTAAAAGCATATATCTGATATGGCTTAGTCAAATAAATGTTTCCCTTTCTTAAATAATATAACTGAGATTGCTTTATTTTATGACACATTATTGCCTTCACATCATATCTGGATGTGTCAAAGTTGAACATATTTACATGTTATATTTTATGTATTGAAGTAATAAAATAGTGTGACATGCCATTGATCTTCTGTTTGTTTTGTCTCCACCAGTCTTACCCCTCTCTTTTTTAAACTTTTATTTATTTTTTCCATGGGATACATTGCTGCTAAAACCAAAATGGCCATCAACATAGGGACCTAGACTGACAATTGCAATTCAGCCTGACATACATTTACAGATGGCTGCAATGGCACCACCACAAGCAGCACAGACACCCAGCACATCTGGGTTGCAGCCTGTCAGCATTGCCTCCACAACTCTTGCCCAACCTGCTCCACCTGCATCAGGTAATGCTGCCCTGGCTGCAGGTGAAGTGGTAACCTCCAGGAACAGTTCTAATGAAGGTGGCAGTTTTGTCACCTGTCAGGAGCTGAGAGGGCTGGTGGAGGACATAATGGAAAGGAGCTTCTGTGCGTGAACTGGGAGAGTTGAAAAGGTCTTGCGTTGGATTGCCAAGTCAATGCTATATCCATCACTGACCCAGGAAACTGACACAGAAGACAGTAATAATAGTTCTGAGGGTGAGGACTAAAGTTTCAAAGTGCTCAAGTTTGATGTGATTGTGCCTCCAATGTCCCCCTACCTATCCCCAGTCATGGTGTTCCCAAACCTTTTGTGTCTATCATCATCCCTGTCTGTTTCCTATGTCCTGTATGTCTGCACCTGCTACCTAACCTACCCTACCTACCTACCTGACCCTTTTATTCCTAAGAAGCTTCCACAACTGTCACGTCTCTCCAACACAAAAAAAAAAAAAAAAAAAAAAAATGGGAACTTATCCCACCCCAAAAAAAAAATGCCCCATATATAGCTTTCCACTTTGCTTATATGTCATCTTGACAAACTTGAATTTGTCCAGTTGTTTCTAAAACATTATTCTGCTCTTGTCATCCTTCCCTGCTATGGTGACTCTGAAAATTCATCAAATTCTGTGTATAGTTTTACATATATGTTGTGTAGAAGTGGATAGCTGAAGTCCTGTCCCACCAGCATCCTGCAAATTCCTGTATTGTCACCCCTGTGTCCTTCATTCTACTTGCCCCCCCCCCCATTTTCACCACTGTCCTATTAACCCCTTTTTCACACGTTTAATCTGGTCAGAAAATAGAAACACACCCATCACAAATAGGTAGAAATGGCCCATCAAAATGCCTTCACTATTTATTCCTCAACATTTGTGCAGAACTTGGCATTGCTCACCAATGCTGAGTGACAGTGAATGCCGTTTCACTTCCTATGGCAAAAACAGGTGATTTTTTGCCATTACCTGCACTAGTCTGGTTATCGTCATACAAATGTGCTTAAAATCACTGTGCTACAGGAGTACAGAGTAAAGGCACTACTTTGAAACAGTCACTGTAACAGTTACTTGGCTGCTGGATGCAGTGAACTAAGAGTTCCTATGTTGTGTGTTGAGATAATTCTCATGGTTGTAGACTGATGTTTTGCATTGTGTCAAAGGTTCGATTCCAGACTTGCGTCATAACGTTGTTTCATATAATTTAATATTCCTATCATATGTTTAAATATGGACTTCTGTATTTATCTTTATTAGCAACATTTCTTGACCCTAGCAGGAGTAGGAAAAATATAGCATAGCACCTGATGTTGTCAATTTTCATTCCAAACATTCATTCAAACACCTGTGGTTTTGGATCTGATCCTCTGATCTGACTTGGCTATTGCAATAGCTCATGGCAACCAATAAGCTTTCAAGCTCTTCTCTTACTCACAGTGCACCCTTCTAGGCTACCTCAGATCTCGTTTGCTGCTTTGCAAAGACGTGGTTCTCCAAATTACTCTCTGGCAGATAAGTGATTTTTCAGTACTTTTTCTGATATTTTTGGCTTCTAAACTTTCCATAAATAATTACATTTAATTTATCTTTTATCTCCTTACCTCAGCAACAACTTAATTCAATAGTTTAAATACCTTTCTTCCTTCTTCTTATTGTACCAAAGTACCTTTATGATACTATTGCTAGTATCTTCTTTTCCTTCTACATTGCTTTAGTGTAACTCTCTTTACCATTGTTGTTATTTTTTCTCTAGTTTTATTTTCCTTCTTAAAAAAAAATTAATAGTAGATTAATTCTTTTCTCTCATGTTGTATTTTTTGGACTATTGTAACGGAGGATAAAGATAAGCCGGCTGACTTCAAAAAGTGTTCCGTCGAAGCATCAGAGCCATTGGATCTGAACCACCTGGCATCATCTGTATTGGATCTCTCTTTCCTCTGATCCAAAGTTTGCTCTGAGTTCTTCGGCTCAGTTGGAGCAATAGTGAGCCTTGTTGGCTCTGAGGTGACAGATTTGGCCCTGAGATTTTTGTAGCTTTTTCTACACCTTGGAACCTTGTCTTGGACCAGCTGAGCTTCGGCTTCCAGCTCAGGGAGATTGTCTTCTGAGTGGGAGGGGTCTACAACTGAGAGGTATGCCCTCTTGGATCTGGGGTCCTTTTCTTCTGGGGGACAGTTAGTCTTTGAGGCTCTGGAGAGAGTCATGTGTGCCTCAGCAGCTCAGACACTACCTACCCCCTCAAATCTGAAACCTTCACCCTTGACAGCTCTGCACATGGTTTCTCACTTGGATCTCCCTCAGGAACAGTAGGCACCAAAACCACAGACTTCCCATCCAGGTTCCCCACCTCTTCTAATACCTCTCCAGAACATCCCATGGAGGAAGTCCCTAAGAAGAGGACATGTAAGATGAAACACCTGGACTCCACTGAGGAATCCATCACTGAAGACATGGACTTTGATGAGGGCAAAGGATCCCCAAGGTGACCTCCTGATGATTTTTTTTAGAAATCCTAAAGCAGAGAGGTGGCTGGAAGTCTAGAAATCCTTTGTCTGAGGAGTCTGTGTATCTGGTGGCATTTGGTGCCCATCCATCTACCTCCTAGGTGACCTCACCCACCAATGAGCTCATTGAGTTGATCTCTGTTTGGGCATGATACCCCAGATACCATCGAACCTATTTCCCGGAGACCAGACAGAATTATTACAGCCCCAGAGGACAAATAGTTTTGGATGAAAGGTGTACCGGTAAATGCCATGGTTGTGGCAGCAGACAGCAAAAAAAAAAATTGCCAAAGAAAGTTCTTCTATCCATCCTCCTAACAAGGAGTCCAGGATGATGGATAGATTTGGGAAGCGTGTTTATGTGTCAGCGACCTTTGCTCTAAGATCCCTGAATTATCTTTCACATTTTATGAGATTGTAAAGGGATTTGATCAATGAGCTGCCAAATACCCTTTCAGGAACTGTGTCTTATGAAATACAAGCCTCAGTTGCATATTTAACTCTCCCATGAGGTTCATTTCCCATGTAGCAGATGGAACGAACAGAGCAGTGGGTTTAGGCATATCCATAAGGAGACATTCCTGGGTGCACTTATGTGACTTTGTGGAGCCTTTCAAGTTTTCATTTGTCAGTGCTCCCTTTGACGGCACTTCTTTGTTGAGCCGTAAAGTAAAAGATGCATCGTGCAGGTGTGAGAAAGATGGGGAGATCCTGTCTGCCGTGGGTGTATGCTTTTCCACTCCTCAGAGACCTTTCTCCAGGAACCAGCAAAGTAGTGGAAAGATGTGTTTCAAGACATTGTCAGGGTCTTTTCAGAACACACAAGATAGTAGTCTCCCTAGAGGGAGAGGGAGAACTGTAATGGAAGATGGTACCCTTTCAGCAGAGGAGGCATGCAAAATCAAGGATCAAGGATCTAGAGATACTTTCTTTGGTAGATCCTTCCAGCACTCCTGAAAGGAGGCCCGATTGCTCTACTCTGAAGGCAGTTGGGGGTCTATTGTCCCTGCAACAGAGAGCCTGGCTAGAGATAATGTCCGATACATGGATGCAGAAGATCATTTCCAGAGGATACTTTATACCCTTTTCTCTTCCTCCTCCCCAAAACAAAAGATCCTCAATGTTCCATTCAGTTAGTGGGATCAGGCAGCCATTCTAGTTCAAAGGCTGCTAGAAAAAAAGAGTCATCCAAGAGGTCTCCCTAGACCAGAGAGAATCCAGAACTTACTCAAGTTTCTTTTTAGTACCAAAAAAGACAGGTTCATGGAGACCGATTTTGGATCTCAACAAATTAACCAAATCAATTTGAAGCTAATTCTGAATGGTCACGGTTCAGTCCATTCTTTCATTTTTGGAAAAGGATGACTGGATGTGCTCTATAGACCTTCAGGATGGGTGCTGTGACATAAAGATGGACAGACAATCCAGAAAACACCTACACTTCTGGCTGGGAGCCATTCATTACCAGTTGAGAGTACTGCCCTTTGTTCTCACCACAGCCCCCCTCATGCTCACCAAATGTATGGCAGTGGTAGCAGCTCACCTCAGATTGCAAGGATTCCGTCTGTTTCTGTTTTTGGATGACTGGCGTATATACACCCTGACCAGGCATCTACTGCTAAAAACAACAGACATTGTTATCTAAATGTGTTCCAATCAGGGAATAACTATAAATTATGAAGAATCATTACTAGAACTGACTCAGTGTTTAGAATTCATTGGGGCAAATCTAAACACAAACAGTGCAATAGCATCTCTTCTACCTACAAGACTAAAAACTATCAGATCACAAGTGAGGAAGATTATCGGCAGTGCAAAAGTTTCGGTATGTGTGGTTCTTCAGGCTGTAGGGTCTAAGGCGGCAGCAATAATACTTGTCCCACTGACAAGATTTTGAGAATTTTGCAGTGTCTTCTTGCAGTGCAGTGGTCCATTCTCCACCAACCAGTCTTGGCCCAGATAAGAATCGGCAACATTTGCAAGAGAAATCTATTATGGTGGATTCACTTTTATCAAATTCTACAAGGCCGTTTGTTCACTTCCCCCATAACCAATGGCCACAGTGACCAAGGACGCTTCCCAGCTAGTGTGGGGGGAGGGCATTTTCTGGGGAATATAGTCAAAGTCACTTGGTCCCCTGAGAAGGCCAACTTGCATATCAACGTCCTGGAGATGAGAGCAGTGCTACTAGCATTGCAGGCTTTCCAAGCTGCTCTTCCCTTGGGAATAATTGCAGTTCAAATGGACATGTTGGTATTCTGGTACAACAACAAACAAGGAGGAACCAAATATTATCCCTTGTGTTGAGAAACACTCAGGATGTGGCAATGGGCAGTCTCCTACAACTATTTGCCCATTGCAAAGCACATTCTGGACAAGTCCAGTGTAAGAGCAGACAAATTGAGCAGATGCATCCTTATGCCTCATGAGTGGTATCTCAGTCATATAGTGGAGGAAAGGATATTCTGCAAATGAGGCCAGTCTTGCTGTGATCTTTTTGCCTCTGCCCAAACAACAAGTGCAGGGGTATCTCTGATGGATGCTCTTCTTCATGATTGGCCTCCTGGTCTCCTGTATGCCTTTCCTCTGACCCCAGTAATCCCCAAATATCTACAGAAAGCCAGCAGGCTGAAAAGCAAAGCAATCCTCATTGCACCTTACTGGCCTCGACAGATTTGTTTTCCCTTCCTTTGGCCTCATTTACTGATGCATCTGTAGCTTCTGGATCCAACTCTGAACATCCTGTCTAACCTGACAGGCATGATTTACTCAGACATTCCATACCTCAAGCTGACTGCTTGGCTTCTCCAGTTCCATTAATAGCCAGACAACCTATGATCACTTCTCCAGTCTGTCACATTCTCTTATCCTTCCATAAACCATCTATATATGAACTATACTCTAGTAAATGGAAGAGATTTGTTTTCTGGGCACAGCAGAATGACCTCGACCCATTCTCAGCTCCAGTTCATAGAGTCCTTGAGTTCCTGTCCCAATTTAATGATGGAGTAGCTTCTTCTACAATAAGAGTACAACTAGCTGCAATTTCCAATTTTCACATTGGGTATCAAGGATGTTAAATTGCTTCACACAAACTCTGGAAAGCTTCTCTAAAGGGAACTCTTTTGCTTAAACCATCTATCTGTCTGTCTACCCACTTCTGCATTATCAGTCTGAGTCCTTAGCAATTGCGTGATGCTGTGCACTGAGCAGCAGTACTGACGATAAATGGCAGCACACATCTTTTGGCAAAATCTTGTGAGTTTTTGCCTTAGGCTACATTAGCACAGGTAGCTTCACACACATATGCTTAAGCCTACTGCACTGTACTAAAGTGTGATATGGTTACTCTTCCATATCTATTATGCTGGTGGTTGTCACAGTCTAAGGGATTCCGCACCACACTGCCAAGAGTACATAAGTGGACTCACAATAGTAGAAAATATCCTAATACTAACAGGCGAGGTGAAAACAATAAGAAAAAATCATTTACTGAACATAATTATAGAGGGGGATATGTGAACAAAAACACACATTTAAATAGAAGTTTTGGATATCACCAGAAAAGGAATACGGATTTTTTAGAAGAGGGGGACAGACAGTGGGAAACCGAGGAATGGAAGAACAAAAAATCTCACAAGCAGAGAGACGACAGGGGAGAACGTCCTCATGTCAACTGGAGACAGCCAGGGAGACATCTGGACAGAACATATTAAAGCACAATGAGATACATTATAGCCTAGGGGAATATAACATCTTTAATTATACTAATTTTGTTATTAATGAGGGTCATTTTGAATTGTTTGCAAAAGGGACGAAATGTATTCCTTACAAACCTTTTAATTTAGTAGGAAACATTGTTGATTTAAAAAAATATGTAAGGAAGTTAAATTTGAAATTATTATTAGGCAACAGACCCTACAACCAAAGGGGAGAGTTCAGTATTAGAAGCACCTACACCCCACCATTGAACAACTTGTTAGCTACATACGAGAAATTAGTTATAGATGAAATGTACATTTATTTCAATAAAAGCAGGCGGAATAGGACGAAGTACAACCTTAATTATGAAGAGCATAGGCTTTTAGAGGAGCTAAAATCTAATAATAGGTTGCGAATTATGAAGCCTGACAAAGGTGGGGGAACAGTGCTTTATGATACTACTGAATATATCAACAAAATTAATATGATTTTATTAAATTCAGGTAATTATGATATCTCATCTATTAATGAAGTTAACATCGGATACCATAAAATAGACTTGATTTTAGAGGATTTACTTATAGAAAGGATTGATGTGGATTTGTATAATTATTTAAAAATAAAAAATCCCATTATAAGTACAATAGTAGGAATCCCCAAAGTCCATAAAAACATTATGGATCCTCCTTTTTGTCCGATTATTTCGGGAAATAAATCAAAAACCTTTATGTTTGGCAAAGTAGTTGACAAGTGGTTAAAACCATGCTATGACTGAGTGACCCACTTGTTAAAAGATTCATGGGATTTTTTGAGACGCTTAACACCTGAGGTGTGCAAGCCTGAGATTTTATTGGTAACCATTGATGTGGTGGACCTATTTTCCAGCATTTCTCTAGAGGAAGGCATGAACAGATTTAGTAATAGTATGGTCATATATAGTTCCATTGATTCCAATAAGAAAAATCTAGTGTTGGACTTTTTAGATATAGTATTGAAATATAATTTTGTATACTTTGAAGGAGAATACTATAAGCAGTGCAAAGGGGTTGCGATGGGAGCAGCTTGTGCTCCCATTTTCGCAAACTTATTTCTCATTGATTGGGAGAATGAATATATTTTAAATAGTGATTGGAGAAAGTATATTGAGCTATACACTAGATTTTTGGATGACCTCTTTTTGATTTGGAAAGGAGGTGAAAGTAAACTGGTTGAGTTTATGGTGTATTTGAATACTAGAACTCAGTATTTGAAATTTACGATGAACAAGGATGAGAAGTCTATTTCCTATTTAGATACTAAAATAACTATAGAGAATAATAGATTCACTTCTAAGATATATAGGAAGGAGACTTTTAGTAATTCGTACTTGCATTATAATAGCTGCCATTCATACAAACAGAAAATAAGTATTATTAAAGGTCAATTGATCAGAGCAGCTATTATGACCTCTGAGTTTATAGATTTGCTTAGGGAAATGGACCTTATAGGGAATATGTTCAAAGGAAGAGGTTACCCTGAAAGTATGATTACAGAATTAAGGGATTATATCATTGGAAATAGGAACAATAAATATCCAGCCATACTTGGGATAAAGCAAGATGACATCATGAATCATAACACTTTGATGGAAGATGATGCAAATAAATATACAGGTGCTTGCATTTTGGAATATGGGTCTTATACTAGTGACATTAGGGGAGTAATTGAAAGACACTGGAACATTTTTAGGGTGGATAAGAATGTTTCAGATATTATGGGGGATAGACCCAAATTCGTATATAGTAACGCTAAGAACCTCAAGAGTGAATTTGAAAGCAAATATGTTACGTTAGCAAGCAAGGACAACTGTACGGGTACACAAAAATGTGGAACATGCAAACAGTGTAAGTACATTATGAACAGCAATAGTACAATATTGCAGGATATAAACACCACAAGTATTAAATTTAAGAAAGGGAATTGTAGAACTTCACATATAGTATACTTAGCCATCTGCACACACTGTGCATGTTTTTACGTTGGGAAGACGGACAGATGTCTTCATAAGAGAATATACGATCATTATTATTGTATCAAAAAAGGAGATGAATAAAAATGCATTATGTAAGCATCTCAGAAATAGTGAGAATTGTGACAAATTCCTATTTGGAATACTGGAAATTGTGTATCCTGATGTAAGAGGGGGATGTGTCAAGAAAAGATTAGGTGAGAGAGAGGTATGGTGGCAGATTAAGTTAAATGCGACCGTACTGCCTGGAATAAATGAACACATCTCAATTAAGCCTGTTTTAGAAAACAATGTTATGTGAGGTATTATGTGTTAGAAGGGGTTTTCATTAGTTGGAAAAATATGCATTTATTGTTTTCATTTTTCATACTTGGGTATGAGATCCTTGGGTGACTATATCCATTGCACATATAAATGATTTTGGCTTTTAGGTAAGGCATTAGAGTTAAGTTTTTCCACTCCAGCAAATGGATCACTTATGTACGAATGCATTCTACATTGTGATTATACTTGGTTGTTTTAGGCTTTTATTCAGGTTGTATTATGCAACAAACCATTGTTTCATGAAGTGAGGTAGCATTCATAGGGTTAAATTATTTTAACAATTTAGAATTAATTGTCATTTTGTTAATTGGTTCAATTTGTGTATATAAGGATTGATTTTTAAACTGAGAAATGTTCTGATGAAGTCTACTGGATGTAGATGAAAGCGCTCAACGTTTCGTTTTTTTATTATTCTTAACAAATAAAAGCGCTACTATTTATTGAAGCTACCTCTTTTATACTTTTGTACTCTTGGCAGTGTGGTGCAGATATTTTGAACATTTTTGCCTTGAATATGGATTTTGGCATTCTGCCTTATTGAGACAGCGTTCGAGAATTTATTTTGTGGTGGACTGTTTCAGTATTTCTACTTTTTACAGTCTAAGGGATGCTACAAATTGATATAACTGTAGCCTATCTACCACAAGAGTGGTTTCTGGCCCGGGAATTGTAGTTTATTGTCCGTTTGGGCAGTTTTTCCATCTCTTTCAACTTTCTGTTTAAAAGCCTGCATTTGCACTTGTTTCCCACCTTTTCTGTAACTAGTCTAGTCCAGATACAGATTTGCTGCATCCAGGACTGTTTGTGAGCTTCTGAGCCCCCCAAGCGTTTCTGTGTCAGAGGGAAGCCTTCTAGCTTATCAGTGGGAGTGGTAAGCACTAGGTAGCCTACATACCACAAGAGTGGTTTCTGGCCCAGAAATTGTAGTTTATTGTCCGTTTGGGCAGTTTTTCCATCTCTTTCAACTTTCTGTTTAAAAGCCTGCATTTGCACTTTTTTCCCGCCTTTCCTGTAACTAGTCTAGTCCAAATACAGATTTGCTGCATCCAGGACTGTTTGTAAGCTTCTGAGCCCCCCAAGATTTTTTGTGTCAGAGGGAAGCCTTCTAGTTTATCAGTGGGAGTGGTAAGCACTAGGTAGTCTATATACCACAAGAGTGGTTTCTGGCCAAGAAATTGTAGTTTATTGCTGTTTGGGCAGTTTTTCCATCTCTTTCAACTTTCTGTTTAAAAGCCCGCGTTTGTACTTGTTTCCTGCCTTTCCTGTAACTGGCCTAGTCCAGATACAGATTTGCTGCATCCAGGACTGTTTGTAAGCTTCTGAGCCCCCCCAATCCTTTCTGTGTTGGAGGGAAGCCTTCTAGCTTATCAGTGGGAGTGGTAAGCACTAGGTGCCTATCTACCACAAGAGGAGTGGTTTCTGTCCCAGAAATTGTAGTTCATTGGCCATTTGAGCAGTTTTTTTTTCATCTATTTTAACTTTCTGATTTAAAATCTTGCATTTGAGCTCGTTTCCCACCTTTCTTATAACTAGTCTAGTCCAGATACAGAATTGCTGTATCCAAAACTGTTTGTAAGCTTCTGAGCCCCCTAAGCTTTTCTGTGTCAGAGGGAAGCCTTCTTGGTTATCAGTGGGAGTCGTAAGCACTAGGTAGCCTATCTACCACAAGAATGGTTTCTGGCCCAGAAATTGTAGTTTATTGGCCATTTGGGCAGTTTTTCCATCTCTTTCTACTTTCTAGTTTAAAAGCCCGTGTTTGCTCTTGTTTCCCACCTTTCCTGTAGCTAGTCTAGTCCAGATACAGATTTGCTGTATCCAGACTATTTGTAAGCTTCTGAGCCCTCCAAGCCTTTCTGTGTCAGAGGGAAGCCTTCTAGCTTATCAGTGGGAGTGGTAAGCATTAGGTAGCCTATCTACCACAAGAGGAGTGGTTTCTGGCCCAGAAATTGTAGTTTATTGGCTGTTTGAGCAGTCTTTCCATCTCTTTCAACATTCTGGTTTAAAAACCTGCTTTTGCACTTGTTTCCCGTCTTTCCTGTGACTAGTCGAGTCCAGATACAGATTTGCTGTATCCAGGACTGTTTGTAAGCTTCTGAGCAGTGCCAACGTCTGCTCTTCAACTCTTCCTTTACATCTGCTAGTTCTCGCCTCTACTGCACTTTTACTAGCTTGTTAGTCTAGCACTTTACCAGCACTAAACGTTCTACAAGGAAACAGCTCCAGTACTTATTATTAATGTCCACCCCTGCAGAACATGTATAAAAGTTAGTTTCTTGTGCTTTCTCCTATTAACCTGGTGAACCTGGGCATCCTGAGGCAATGTAGCAATTGCCTCATGTACACAGACAACCCTCTTCTCTTACTTCTCAACACTCAGACTTGCGAGAGATGCACTTATATATCCAAATTGGAAGCCATGCACTCTCCAGCCAAGACCAGAATTGCTGGTCAAGAGGAGAAGGTCAACACTTGCACCACACCACATGTAACACATAGCCCTCCAGAACACACACCAGCACTGCCTTCATACAAAAACACAAGCCACACACCGACCTTTGTGAAGGCTCTCAATAAAAATCTATGCAAACAGCAGAGACCTCCAAGGCAGAAATTCACTTGACCACCACAACACAACACTAATCACGAGACACATAACTCTCCTAAACAGTGTGCCACTCAACCAAAGCCCCTAAGGCAAAACAGTATGCCTAACACGCTAGTCATAAGTGACTCGATAGTGAGGCACACTGATGTCCCACTCACTAGGTTGAATAAGGAGGAAGTAACAGTCAGCTGCCTGTCAGGTGCCAGGATCCACCACATAACGCATGCACTCAGGTCACTCAACAACAGGTACAAATATGACTCTGTCATTGTACATGTGGGTGTGAATGACCTGAGACGTAACTCTCTGGACTACATGAAAAGAGACATGGAGGAGTTCTCGGATTATATAGCCCAGGTGGATATGACCCTAGCCCTGAGCAGCATCCTACCATCACCCAGAATCATACCACAGTACAAGCAGAAAATGATTGATTTCAATAATTGGTTAAGCTTCTGGTATCATTCTAAGGGGATCCATTATCTGTCAGCCTGGGATGACATGATTGACAGACCTTGATGCTTTATCAGAGATGGCCTGCATCCATCATCTCAGGGCTTCCAAATACTGACCAAGGCTCTTGCCACCCCTATAGTGTCTTTTTTAGGCGGTGTTCAAAAGACCAAATTACCACCATAACAGCTACAAATAAATGCAATCTGAGGGTCATGCTGCTCAACGCTAGAGGTCTAAATTTCAAAATGCACTCACTCGATGCACTCCTTAAAATGGAGAACATTGACATTTGTGCTGTAACAGAGACCTGGTTCAAGGCAGCAGAAAGCACCCCTGCACTACCAGGCTATAGCTCTTTCCACACCTTTCGGCCCCAGAACTTGGACTGAAGGTCTAAAGGCAGTGGTGTTTCCATATTCATAAAGGATGCACACACCTCCAGACTGGTAGTGTAACATAACACATCAGAGATGCTTCAGGTGTAGCTAACATTGGGTAAGACGGTAATTCAGGTCATAGCCTGCTATAGGCCCCCAACCATGTCCCAAGACTCGCACTCCACATTCCTAAGCACCCTGGAGAATATTAGGGTCCAGCCTAACACTCTCATACTGGGCAACTTCAACTACTCCTCCATTAACTGGGAAAACTACTCATGTACCAATACACTTGCTCAACGTTTCCTGGAATTCATTAATTCCAATGCCCTGGACCAGCTCGTTCTTACTCCACTAGAGGTAGCAACATCCTTGACCTGGTTATTACTAACATGGGCAACCATTGCTACACCAATAGTCAACTCCTCCCTGGTTAGATTCGACCACAAACTAATCACCTTGGAAATCCACATCCCTCCCACCCATCCCCCCAAAGGTAACCACCATGAAAAACTTCTCCAAAGCTAACTTTAGGCTCCTAAAAACAGAGGTGGCTAACTTCACTGCACCCATGCAAATGGAGAATAGTTGCATGACCGCCGAATCATACACCAATGCACTGTACGAACATGTACACAAATGCATGGATCTCACCATACCCAGTAGAACCAAGACACTCTCCTCCAAAAATAGGAAGCCAATCTGGTGGTCCCCTGCTATAAACAAACTCTACAACAGAAGAAGGAAACTGCTGCGGAATAAGGTGAAGTCCCAAGGCTGGAAAAACTCCCTTATCAGCCTCAACAAAAAGTTGAGATCCCTCATCAAATCCTCTAAAGCTAGCTACGAAAACAGAATTGCAGCAGATAGTAAAGGCAACCACAAGGCCTTCTATAGTTATGTAAAGAATCTCCACAGCAATATACAGATTTGCTCTGAGCTACTGCACAATGGTACCTCCTATAATGAGCCAACTGATATTGCCAATATACTGGCCGATAGATTCAATGCCAACTTTACCCCTCTCTCATTTCCCCAAGGACCTATCACATTAAAAGTAGACTGCCAGGCACCCAGCATTACTGCTGCACAGGTTAAAACAGCACTGTCCAAGGCCAAGAATACAGCTTCTATGGGACCTGACAATATCCCAGAGCGTGTTCTACATGAACTACAGAGTGAACAGGCACCACACTTGTGTGCCCTGTTTAATTACAGCCTCACCTCAGGCTTTGTCTCTATAGAATGGCACACTGCTACAGTCATCCCTCTCCACAAAGGAGGAGTGACTACAGATCCTGGGAACTATTGCCCCATTAGCCTAATGAGTCTGATATGCAAAGCTATGGAACGTATCATCATGAACTTAATAAACAAGGATATAGGGAATCTTCAAACTCTGGATCCCACACAGTTTGGTTTTGTGAAGCGTAGATCATGCCTGCTCAACTTGGTTGACTTCTTTGAGTCAATCACCAGAGCTGTGGATGAAGGCAAGGTGGTTCACACAGCCTACCTTGATCTGGCCAAGGCCTTTGATACCATTCTCCACTCAGGAATCACAGAAAAACTCAGTAAGCTAGGCATCAACCCCTATATCACTAGGTGGGTTGCAAACTGGCTCACAGAACCCACAGTGTGAAAGTAGTTGACTCCAAGTCAGACTGCCGACCAGTCACGAGTGGAGTGGGTCCTCTTCTGTTTGGTATATACTTCTCTGAAGTCCAGGCCAACAGGAAGGGACTCTGGTTGACAAAGTTCGCAGATGATTGCAAGTTGGGAGCTATTATTAACTCCCCAAATGATGTTCACATCCTACAGAAAGGCCTCACTGAGACCAACGACTGGTGTCAGAACCATGGCTTTAAGCTCAATGCCAAAAAAATGTCATCACCCCTCTAGGAAAAACCTGGTTCCCATGAATTACCACATCAGTGGTAGTCCACTGAAGACAGAAGGCGTTTTAAGAGATCTGGGAACTCAGGTTGACAGCAACCTCTCTTTCGACCACCACACTGCCTCTGTGGTCAGAAAGTCCTTCTATGTGGCACATCTCATTACTAAGGGTTTTGCATCCAGGAAGGAAAGAGGTCATTGTCTCCCTCTACTCTTCCCTCATTAGGCCATTCGAGTACAATGCCCCATTTGGCATGTACTTCACTAGACACCTGCAACAACTGCAGAGGCCGCAAAAGTACCTCACAAAGAGGATTATAGGCCTTAAACACTTGTCCTATATGGACAGACTAAAAAAAACTCCAACTATTCTCTGTCTCATATCGCCTACTTAGAGGCAATCTCTGCTTGACTTACAAAGCCATGTCTGACCCAGCTCTGGTCGAAATGCTACTTCTAAAGAAATCTCAATCCCTCCGCACCACATGCTCCAGAGACCTCAACCTCATTACCACAATCAACAGAACATGCTGGAGGGACAGGTTCATAACCCAGAGACTGCCCATGCTGTGGAATAGACTTCCCATATATGTCAAACAGAGGACCTCACTGGCCCTTTTCAAGAGAAATCTTGATGAGTGGATGGGAAATAGAAAATTCACACCGGACCAGTGGCTCTACTTGACAGAGGCACTGGGAACTAAGGTCGGGTGGCACGATCCCTGGGTAATCCTATGGGCTAGGCTTGTAAAGGCTCCAGGGCCATTAGCCTAGTACACACCTATGAACCTATGAAGGCTGCCTACGGTCTCTATTTTTCTACTTCTTGTCAATGTCCCTTATAATGTATAATATAAACTTACTAAAGTATAATTTCCTATGTGATGAGCTGAGATAATCCTCCATTCTGTACACTAGTATTTTATGCTGTTATAGCTTTCAGTCCAGAAGTATGTCATACAATTATGTAATGTTTGTCCTTATTAATAGTGTACATGTAACTATGTGCTACAAATGTTATTAACCCAGCACTGCCCTCATGTCATCATCATGGCTCCACTATCATACTCCTTCTTGATATAGATTGGAAACACTTTATTGAGCACAGCAATCTCTGCAAAGGTTACATATTTTCAAATGATGTGCACATTTCTGCATCTTATCTTTTGCCTTTATTCTTTCAGACTCTGTATATGCAATCATGATTTCAACCCTAAGAAGAACTGTCCCATAAAGAAATCTTTTTGGATGTCTCTATCCCTGTCTTAAAATCTCCCCCTCTTCCCACCCTTTTTGTCTCATCAGAGTTTCTCCTTAGCATTTGCACTATGCCTGGTGTTGAGCAGCACCTGTAATTTATGGGAATTTCCTTATGGCAAAATCTTGAGAGTTTTTGCATTTGGCCAAATTAGTCTGATAACCTTCATGCTACACTGTTTAGCATCATTGCACTATGGAAAGGCAGGCTGATAGCAGTATGAGGAGGCCATTATTGTCATCTCTTGAACAGGCCACAGAGTTGAATGTGTGTAATAGGATGCTGTAGTTTCAGATATTGTGATATAGCAAGCTGCCCCAAAAATTCCTGGCTTCAAAGTGTTTCCATTGTCTGTTCTTCCACCAGCATTCACATGCTTGGTCCTTCATGTGTTTCCGAATCAGCCACACCATGCCCATATCTGCCAAGAAATTATGCAGGACATTAGTTACAATCAAGTCTTTATATGTTAACAAACATAGTATAATAGGCACATTAGGCACATGTGGACAATATTCTTGCTATGCACATACACATGATGTGATAGGGGATCAATGTTCTTTCATTTCCATTAATGTTCTGATGTTTATTATGACTTTTACATGTCTGTCATAGATTTATTGACTTTATTACTCAATCATGTCATAAAAACATGTACAATTGTGTAACAACAGTTGCAACATGCCTCAAATGCGTGAACAATCACCAGATATGAGGTGTGTTTAGCTATAAACATGTAAAATCCATATATTGATTAATGTAATACAAGTGTTCTGAGAAATGTATAAACCATGACACATAAAACCTTGCGATGCAACATCTCTATTCTGCACAAATCATTCATTTTGCTGCTGGATGTAAATGTACACCTTATGTGATGTTAACATTGTCATTCCTGTGATGAAGCTGATGCCTGCATTCTCTACTGCTTCATTCTTTTTTTGCTGTCCCTTCAACCAAGTAAATTTAAGGGTGTGAACTAACATTTCCTGTATGATATGTTGAGATAATTCACATGTCTGTAGATTGCTTTCTGTACATAGTGTCAAGGGTTCAGATCCAGAACTATGAGAAAGTATTATTCAGTGTTTCATTTATATTATTATGTGTGTACGTGTTGGCTACATATGGTATTAAACCAACACAGTCTCGCTTATGGCTTAATCAGGTTTTTACATTTCTAGATCAGCTTGTTGCGTTTTGGAATCACTTGATTGTACATAGCATGACAGACGAGCAGGAAAAAGATAACCATAACACAACACAGGGAAATTCACAAATGGCCCCAAAACAAAATAGTTCATCTGTTTGTATTCCTGTCTCCATCTCTCTCTCTCTCCTATCTTTCACTGTTCTGTCTTTTCACTGTTTACTCTTGCATATTTATTAGGATACTAATGTACACCTTATGGGATGTTACAATTTTCATGCCTGCAGTGAAAACAAATGCATGCATTCTCCTTGGCTTCAATCTGTTGTCAGATTTTAACTTTGTGAAGTAGGAATTCAGATGTGGCATGGTGAGATAATGCTCACGTCTGTAGACTGCTTTTTGTATAGTGTGAAGGTTTGAATCCAGACGTATATGAAACTGTTATTGAATGAATTTTGAATAGGCTGGTTTAAAATTAAGCAAAACATATATTTTCCACACCTACTTCAAAAGTGTATAACAGTTAATATGTTTAATATTGTAAAATATTTCAGATTGTTTTTTTACTGTGGATCCCTTGTCTGTGACGAATAAAGGCTTGTTGCTTTGGAACACTACCTGGTTTTCATGATTTTTGTGAATTATTGTGACTGAGCTCATCAATGAAGATTTAAGACCAGTAGTTTCTGTTTTTTTTTTCAACACTTGTGGTGGTGAGGTTGGAACTAGGCAGATTCCTGTGTTTGTTCATTTTTTATATTTTTCCAACTTATAGCATGTTACAGTTGCCATCACTGTGATGAAGCCTGATGCCTACATTTTCCATTGCTTCAGTCTGTTGCCACAGTCCCTTCAGTTGTGTGACTTTAACTTAAGAAAGTATGACTTTCTATGTGGTGAGTTGACATAATCTTTCATTATGTACACTTTTATACTATCAAGGGTTTGAATCCAGAAGCATATCATACAAGTATGTAATGTCTTTTCATACAAATAGCATGTGTGTGTGTACCCATGTGCAACATATGTTATTAACTCAACACTATCTTCCTTATGTCCTCATCATGGTTCCACTGTTTTACCTCTTCTTGATCCAAATCATAACACATGAAGCATTAACATAGCACATATTTGTTGTAGATTTTGTCAGATTTTTAATAGTTTGTATGGCAGTACTCTGTATTTGCACAGAGGTTGCCCAACATAAATAATGCTAATTCCAGTTCTAAGGTAAACACCTCATTATATGATTATGCAAGGGCTTATACTTTGCCATTAGCTGCATAATGAGACTATCAGTGTTGTGCTTCATGGCAAAAATTTAAAAAAATATATATGTAATTGGAATGTACAACTTCTGTATATGTTAATGGTGTGTTGTACTCAAGATATGTGGAAGAGTTATGCTTGTGGGATTTCAGTGTGATATTCCTGAATGCATCATTCTCTAAAGTTAGTCTGCACTCCAACAGTTCCTCTTGGGAATGATGTGCAATGATGTGGAACTTTTTTACACATACTTTATCAGTGATATTCAGCAGTGCACTGTCATATTTTTGACCTGTCTCTTTGTACTTGCACTGCACATTGTCCAGTCATGAGAGTACAAGTGAAACCCACATAACAAATGATTACTGTTTGCATACTGTCATTCCAAACTGAACACTCTTGAATACTTGGTTGCCAAGCTGCTGTTTCACCATTGTGATTGTCATCAAAACACCATACTGAAAAACAAGTACATGTTACAGTAACACAATGTACGTAAATGACAGGATAGATAAATTATCTGAGCATTATTTCATTACTTGGAATCAGCACATTGATTTTACTTCTGAATGTTAAGAGAGAGGCCTTTTCTCCCAACACTGAAATTGCACACTAGCTTCTCTGCATAACACTGATGAGGTAGTCCTTACAAATGTGCATTTTCACACATTTAAACTCTGACTCCTGCTTTGACAGTTGTGATTAATACTGTGTTGTCTAGATTTTGCAAATAGATTGGTAGATAGTTCAAATCCAGCAATGGTGAACTTGTGTGCATGCCTGTAGTGTCAGGAAAGTATAGCTTTAATAAAGAATGCATCATGTCCATGTCTGATACCACTCAGGAGAAGCATTTATATGGGGAGAGGGCCCCTCTACACTTTTAACACAAGCATCTTCCCTGCAACACACTGATAAGGTCATCCTGTCAAAGGTGGGCTCTTTCCCTGTAGAAGTTAGACTTCTGCTGTGGCACTTGTGATTGAAAGTGTGTTCTCTAGATTGTGTAAATATGTAGGTGATTTGAAGCCAGCATTGCTTAAACACTGTGACTGTGTGTTCTATCATGTATAATTGCCTCCATCATAACACCTTTTATGTACACTTCCACTTAGGATACCTATTTTCCCTGGCAGAGGGCTAATCTATACATTTCTAGCATCCCCAGACAAAAGGCAGTTTTGGAATCATACTGGTTAGCTAATCTTTCAAAAATGTATTATTTCAGTCATAATAAAACTTCTTTTGTGGCATTGGCTGTCAATACCATGTTCTATAGACTGTGTAAATAGGTAGATGGTTTGAATCCATCACTGATTGATTTCCTTTGAATGTGTGTCTCTTTCTCATGCTGTATAGAAAAGGCTTCAAACACATATATGATGTGTAACTGTATGCTGTTAGTGGGCTCTTCCACCCTTTTATAGCAGAACCATCATTGTATTAAACAATGGTGATGTCATCCCTTCAGATTTGCACTGTCACAGTTATAAAACAACATCTCTTGTGGTGCTTGTGATTTCTGCAATGTTCTCTAGCTTGTGATCTCAATTAGCTAGCCAGTTCTAAACCAGCCATTACTCCTTACACTCAGTTGTGTGATTATTACTGTGAATGTACAAGTAGATAACAGTGTTTTCACCCACCTGTTATTTATATGTATAGATGGAGATTCTTCTTACAAGAACTTATGTCCATTTTGCACAGACAAAAACTTTAACAGTGATCATGTCATTTGATTAAATTTGCCATTTGTAATACTAGCAGTAAGCCTTCTCCACTGGTGTAAAGAACTGAGACAATGTTCTGTGTGTTGTTGCCTTATTAAGCCCTGTGTTTTAATCCATGATTACACATTGTGCATGATTGGAATTCTACTGTCACAGTGATGAATGCATTAGGTATCACATGTTTTGGTTTTAGAAACCATCGTACAAGATTGTGTAACAATGAGACATATTGCACCACTGTTTTAAAACAATTTCATGCACACATATGTCTTGCAGAAATAAGATTATGTAATGGAGTCAAATACACACATATATCTCACAATTGTAGTAAAACTTCTGTCGTGGTACATTCACTCTTCCCAATATCATGTAGCTTCGGTAGTCACATAGGTAGGTGTTCAAAACCCGCAGTGAGTAAATATAATGATTGTGTGTCAGTATACTGCTATTTATGAATGACATTTACCACAGCTGTAATGTCTACAACTACAGGGGGTGAGGCCTCCCTTATCCCATTTACCTCAAACAACTGGTTTGCAACACAGTCATATGATGTAATGACTTCACATAGGTGGAGTCTGACAAATGTGTTAATACTTCCACAGTGGGGAATGTGATTCTTACACATTTCATTAGCCTGTGGACTTACATAGGTGTCTGTTAAATTCCAGCAAAGGACAACATTATGTGAGTAGAGTGATGTGACAAACACCATTTCATCGAGATATTTCTATCCATTGGTTGTTTGTTGAATAAAAACAAAGTCCACACATGTTGGGATTTCATAGACGTGAAACAGATGTTCTGGGATCCTTGTATTGCTAATGCTCCTGCGGCACAAGCATGTGGTTTGAATCTGGGACTGTGTATATGTGTGTACAAAACAATGTGGAAGGAAAGGTTTGGCTTGGCTAAGTAACACTGACATTTTCATGTTCTCAGTTGTGTGTACATTAACATAGCTACCTGTTTTTCATCACTGACAATTTTTTATTGTATATTTTAACATAAAAAGTCCTTTCTTACTATACCACCTTGATTACTGTTATTTGTGACATGCTCTATTACTATCTCTTGACTCAGGCAGACTCAGTCAATAAATAGACAGGTCTGTAGAGTATGTAGTATGATCAGCAGAGGTTTGAATTAGCTTAGCTAATGAAAATAGTTAGGACACAGTTACTGGGCCACATTTTAAGATGTTGCACTCCAAGGAAGGGAATCCATAACCGTTGCAATAGAAGACTGATGTAATCCCTTCAAGGGTATTCTTCATGAAGCAACTGTCTCTTTCTGTGGTGCCAATGTTTGATACACATCTCTCTGTGATCTGTCCTGGTATGTACTTGAGTCTGGCAAAATGCAACTGCTGAATATGTCATTGATTGCTACTGTGTCCCCAACACAATGACAATTCCATAGTACCTGTACATATTTTTTAAGGAAAAAAAAAAAAAATATATATATATATATATATATATATATATATATATATATATGTGTGTGTGTGTGTGTGTGTGTATATATTTCTTAAAGCAGAGGAGTAGCTAGGCCATTTGGGGCCCAGTGAGTCCTTCATTTGGTGCCATCCGCAGTACAAAAAAATTTTTTTTGAACAGTGGTGGGGAAAATGCCTTGACAACAAGTTTTCACAAAAAACATAGACCAAGAGGCTCTAAAGCATGTCCAAAGATGAAGTCTTATTGAAAGTTTAACACCTTTTCAAAGTTAATCATTTAACTGTCATGTGATGCATAACCAAACACAGCACAGCTTTAACAACTTAAAGAAAACATACAGAAATTAAAAATAGAACAAAACTGAGCATGATCCACATCTCTTTGCAGGTACAGTCCAAATGCCAACAACAGCATAACAAAATTCTACTATTAATAGCTTAATAAATATGAATTGCAACACAGAAAAACATGAACTAACTGTGGCTGTGGTACAGACAGAAAATCATGACCCAAGTGAGAAGCAGCTAAAATATACATCCTGGCCCTTGTATATAACTTTATATATATATATATATATATATATATATATATATATATATATATATATATATATATATATATATATACATATAATGTATATTACAACAAAAAAGTGTAGTGTGCATTGCTACTCTGTACTTGAAAGTTTACATCAGATTGGATGCTCCTTGAAACACAGTGTTTTGAAAGTCAGTGCTAGTGTAGTGAGCACTGCATCTACACAGCAATATGTGGTTTATTGTCTGCTAATAGCATACCCCACTGACACAACAAAATACTAGACACTTACACTGAGTGTGTTCACTGTTTAGCAACAGGGATGTGCACTACTAGACAATGTAGGCTGTACCTGTGAGTGCTTTATTTCAGTTATAAAATGACCCCAAACATAAATAAATAAAGATAAATGCAAAGTGTAAGCAACAAAAGAAATTAAAAAATATATTGGTAAAAAAGAAGGAAAAAAAGTCCCTTAGATTAAATTGTTCTGACAGTATGAGTTATGCTGGATTTATCTCATGCACAAGATGAAGGGTTTGATTCTTACATTTGGGATACAAAATTTGGGTAGGTTTACAATGGCCTATAAGGGCAGAGAGCATAGTAGTAACCTATGAACTTACACACACACACACAAAATTATTTTATTATTGCACAAAATAAACCATGATAGCTATAGGTTCATAGATGTTTACTACGCTAATAACTACAAGGTCCTTTTTAGGCCAAGCCATGCATCCCTAGTCCCTGACAAGTTGTGGTACCCTTGATAAGTGTAAGCAGGGGTTTGGTACATAAAACATTTACAAGCAGGGGCCTGCACACTGAGCCATTTAGAGGCTGCCTGTGTCCATTAGAGACATAGGTGCCAAACCAGGGAAGGATTTCCTGTTCTCCATCCAATTATCCAAGTTACACTTGAATTGGGTTAGGGAGGAACTCTGCTTCACATGGATGGGGAGCTTGTTCCAGAGACGGGGTGGTCTCTGGGATACATACCTGTCTGTCCAACAGGTACTGTTTTTATCACAGGCAAGGTACATGTCTTTAGAACAAGTAATTCTGGTGCTGTTTGTTTTACAGATATGCAGGAGGTCTATCAGAGTGGAGTCTGACAATGCCTTGTATGCCAGGCATAAATCTCCCCTCAAGAGCCTGTAGAAGACAGAATATAGGGATAGGGCCTTAAGGTGGTCTACATAGGACATATTGCTTACACCCTATATTCTTTTGGTGAGGAACCTTTGTGGACGTTCCATTTATTGGATATGCCTGGTTAGGTACATACCAAAGGGGGACATTGTACTCGGTGTTAGGTCTGATGAATGCAAAATACAGTGGAGCAATGGCTTCATTAGACCTAAATGCCATACCTTTGTTTTATAAGTTGCAAAACATTGAATAATTTCCACATTACTGTAGACACATGATGGTCAAAGGCTAGATTACTGTCTATGTGCGTCCCAAGTCCCTGAATACCGGGTCACCTCTTAAACGTGCGTTATCAATATGATAGTTACCAGAGATGAATGACTTCCTAAAAGATACTATTATGCATTTCTTAGCATTTAGTTTTAGTCCATGGCTCTGGCACCAGTTGTTTGTCTGTGTCAGCTCTTCCTGGAGAATATTTGTGTCTGTGGGCGATTCAGTGACAGGTTCTAATTTGCGATCATCTGCAAATTTAGTCAGCCAGAGGCTACTGACACTTACCTTGACTTCAGAGAAGTAAATACCATAAAGGAGTGGTCCCAAGACCAATCCCTTAGGGACTTCATTTGTGACTGGCCTCTTTGTAGAGATGGACTCCCAAATTCTAACTTGTTGGGTCGTGTCTGTAAGCCATCTAGCTATCTACCTGTTGACATAAGGTTTAGAACCTAACCTCTTAAGTTTGTCAACAGTGCCCGAGTGATGGATTGTATCAAATGCCTTGGCCAGGTCAAGATACGCAGTGTGAATCATTTGGTCACAATCCATTGTTTTGATGACCTTTTCAAAGAAATCCACAAGGTTGAGTAGGCATGACCTGCCCTTGATGAAACCAAATCGGGTCGGGTCCAGTGTCTCGAGGTTTCCTTTGTCATTATTGATAATGTCCATGATGATTCTTTCCATGGCTTTGTATATGAGACTAGTGAGACTCATGGATCTGTAGTTTGCAGGGTCTGTAGATGACTACTGCTGCTCTGTATTCATGAGGCATAAAACCAATTTGGAGGCTACTGTTAAATAGCAATTCCAGAACGCCTGATAGAACATGTTTCATGCTATTTAGAAGGCATACTGGGATATTGTCTAGGTACATTGATGCAGTGTTCTTGGCCATAGAGCATTAAGGACCTATTTCTTAGTGATAGCAGACAGAGTTATATTTGATGGTATTTCCTAAGGAAAGGTTGAAGGAAAGAGAGGGGTAAACTTGGAGCTGAATGTGTTGGCCAGTAGGTTTGCTATATCTTCTGGCTTAGTATAGGTGGCTCCATTTACAATGAGCTCTGCAAACAATTGTGTATTGCCTTTGAAGTTGAGGACATAGTCAATGAATGCCTTGTGGTTGTCCTTGACCTTGGAGGCTAAATTTACCTCAAATTTGGCTTTGGTAGACTTTATTTGTCCTCTGAGTTGTTTGTTTAGTTTGAGAGTCCTTTATCCTGCTGGGTACTGCACCTTCTGGTTTTTGCCATGGTTTTCTTTCTTCTGTTATACAGCCTACTGATGTTGTGATTCCACCACGGTGTCTTGTTTTTTTGAGTTAGTTCTGTACTTCTTCCTGGTGGGGTACAGCTGCCTCTATGTAGCTACTAACATGCTTGTAAAGGGCTTCTTTGAACAGTTCTGCATAGGCAGCAGTATTCTCAGAGTTTATGTGGGCTTGAAATTTTGCCAGGTTATCATTTAATAGTAGGAAGTTATCCTTAGAATAATTCTTGAATATTCCAGGGTTAGTTGGGGTTCCAGGTTTTATTTTTACTTCAAAGGAGACCATTTTGTGGTTTGACCTTACCAGAGAAGACATTACACTACAGTGTGTGCAGCTTTCTCCCATGTTAGTGAGAACCAGATACATTATGTTTGCACCCCTTGGCGTATTGACAGTCTGGTCCAGGGAGTTTGTGTTTACAAATTCCAGAAATATTTGTACTTGTACATTTGGTGTCATATATCCATCCATCCACAACCCTTTTACCAAGTTTTGCATATAGGGTTAGGGTGTCACTTCAACGGTTTACTATCATAAGTGCGAACGGCACTCCTGCGACTGTCAAATATTCGAACATGGAAGGTCGTAATCGGTAATGTCGAAGGCAAAATAATCAATTTAGGAATGGTTTAACATGGGTCGAGGTAGGTGTTCAGTATTATTCCAAACTACAAACATGTCCCCTACCTCGACCCATGTTAAAACCATTCCTAGCTTGATTATTTTGCCTTCGACATTACCGATTACGACCTTCCATGTTCGAATATATGACAGTCGCAGGAGTGCCGTTCGCACTTATGATAGTAAACCCACTTCAACAGTGACAATCATCTTGATTCCCAGTTAATAGTGGGGTAATTAAAGTCTCCCATTAATATGTTATTGGGTTGGATGGTGAGTGTTTCCAATAAGTTTAAATACATGGTATAGGTTTCCTGGGTCATGGTGGGGGATCTATAGTTTGCATGGAAGTGGTATTAGATTTTGCCTATGGTGATTTGAATATGGAGGAGCTCAAGTACATTTGTCCTGTTTAACCAGCCTTGAGCTATATATCCAAGTCTCATCCTAATCATGCTTCATTTTACTTGTAGCACAGATTTTATAAATGCCCAGTAATAATCCTAAATATCAAATCCAGTAACTATTTGTACACTGCATTACATAATGCCAATCCTACTTTATGATACTCCAGCTGCTTAAAACGGGTCTATATTAGCACAACGAAAACTGCATTGTGCAAATCCCATTTGAGCGACACCAAATGTGCGAATATCACAAATATCGCAAGAGTGAATGGAAATCGTCGTAGGGAATTCTTCCCTTTACTTCAATGAAGTGCGATCTCGGAGTTGGTATATTTAAGTAGCGGGAGTGTGGGGGGTGCAGGGGGGTCTTGCCCTCCTGCATAAAACAGTTAGTAACAGTTTTCGTCTTTAAGTTTTTTTATTTATTAGTTTCAAAATATGCGATATTCGCACATTTGGTGTTGCTCAAACGGGATTCGCACAATGCAGTTTTCGTTGTGCTAATATAGACCCACTTAAAACACCAAAAGAAGAAGAAAAGTTTCAAAGCACTACACCTCTCTCTGGCACAGGCGTATAATACTTTTGGCAGCATAATTTGTTACTCTGCATATTTGCAGTAATCATGATTATTTCAAGGTGCTGTACTGGAGACCTCAAGAAGCCTATTAAGAATACAGAGTACAGGTGTGGCCAAGATGGCTGGCTGAGAGCAGCAACTGAGAAAAGCTCTGTCATTGAAATCTATTTTCTGACAAAAATATCAGTTAAAAATAATATTTTGGACATAATATATTTGTTTACGTTCACCAATAGTTGGAGAGAGGAATTACAGTTTAAATTCCTCAAAACCTATAATTTTCTTGTCAGAATTGTATTACTTGTTTAAGAAAGAAGAGACTACAAAATGAGCCACTCAAAAATGGTACTGTTGATTCCTCTGTTAAAAAAAGAAATCCAGTCATTAATATCAAGCATGCAGGATGTATAAAAACAGAAAGTTTAAAAGAAGAATGCAGAAAGAAGATGGATCATTTGGAAACACTTATGAAACAGCAAATTATACAAATTAATAACATAAAAGAAGCCTTAAATGACTATGAGAGGAGAATAGCTGAAGGTAAGTCCCAAACTGAATTTCTCTTAAAACAGAATAATTCACTTGTTGATAAAGTTGATGACTTGGAAAATAGACTATGATGAAACAATGTGAGAATATATGGAATACTAGAAAAGGATGAGGGAGATATAATACACTTTTTAACAATCTGGTTGCATAAAAACTTGAACTTGCCAGAAGAATTATCTTTTGGGATAGAGAGGTCTCAGATCTTTGGTAACACCACTGTAAATGTCAGTAATTCAAGGAGCAGAGAATCTGAGGTGCTTGTACTATTTTAGGTTCTGTGGTAAAGTAGGGTACCCTAGTGAAAGTAAGATCCTGTCACCTAATATTAGATTAATTATAAAACAGTACTGAAACTCAGCTCAAGCTGTTTAATTTTTTTCAAAATGCTACATATCAATGACTCTCAGATAGCTGGCCTGAATCAAAATAAGCAATCTTATTGTAAGTTTATTCAGATGGATACAGTGATAAGAATGTAGGTTTTGTATAAGTACAAGGCAAAGAGTAGGAAAGTAAGTACAAAAGCCATTGCTGTCCATATGTACATTAGAGCAGTCATACATTATTCCACTATATATTTATTTATTTCCAGTATGATGACCGGGGAAGTCCACTTGGCTAAGATAGCCCATTTTCAGTGGAGGCCCGAGGAGAAAAGCTCCATAATGCAAATACAACAGAATGTATACATAATAGTGACAAGCAGAGATTATCAAAATAACCTAGTGTAATAGCTAATAATATCGCTGTGACATATTAGTAGCATATAGAACATACTAAGACATTGAAGTCAATAAATGGTTACATTTAGAGTAGTGTCAGTAAAAGTGATAGTTAAAATTTCTAGGTGAAAATTCCGTGAAGGTGTAGTTATAAAGAAGGCTTAGTAGTAGAGAATATTATTGAGATAGCAATGAGGAAGCAGCGTAAGGGGAGATGGGTTAGGCTGAAAGGATGCAGGTACATTTCCATTTAGAGACAAGGTATGAATGGAGGAGACTCTTAAAGTTTTCTAGATTCTGCATAGTCCTTAGGGTAGGGGTAAGTGAGTTCCATTTTTTGGCTAAAGAAAAAGAGAGGAGTAGTTGTCCAGGTGAGCAGTTAGGTTTGTGAACAGTGATTAGGTTTTGATTTTCAGATCTGAGATGTCTTTTGGGTAGATAGAGGGGAAGTATGTTGGCAAGAGTGGGGCATTTAGTAGGGTTGAAGAGGAGTCTATGGGCTGTGATCAATTGAAGGTAGTCTAGGTAGTTAGGAAGTTCTAGCCACTGTAGTGAGTGGAGGGCTTCACAATGATGGGAGGAGTACTTAGAGTTAGTGGCTAATTTGGATATTTTGTTATAGCAGGTTTCTAACTTGGAAGTGAGAGAGGATGACAGGTTTGTTAGCAGGGGAGCACCATATATAAGGAAGGGGAGGAGGTAATTTGAGGCAAGAGTGTGTCTAGAGTGGGGTGAAAGGAAGCGGTTGTTTCTGTATAGCATGCCAAGCTTTTGATGGGTTTTCTTTATATTTTGAAGGACATGGAGGTCGGATTTTAGTTGTTCATCTATTATAGCTCCTAGTAATTTAGCATGGGTAACGATTTCTATAGGAGTGTTGTTTTGGCTTAGTACTTGGAAAGAGGTTTTGTCTGAAGGGAAGGATTTTGATGGTGGAAATATTAATAATTTGGATTTGTTGGCATTCAGAGAAAGATGGTTTTGGATCATCCAGGCTTCAGTGGTTGAGAAGGCAGCCTGAGTTATTGATAGAAGATAAGGGAGATTAGTAGCAGTGCAAACTAAAGTTGAGTCATCTGCATACTGAATTACTGAAGCATTAGGGATGGCAGAGTGAAAGGTGTTGATGAAGATGTTGAACAGTAGAGGACCCAGTATGGATCCCTGGGGTACACCTGTAGGGGTGTGGAGAAAAGAAGAAGTGCCTTTGTTCCATTTCACAGCCTGTGATCTGTCAGACAAGTAGCTGGAGAATCAGGATAGGGTATTTTGAGAGAGGTTGAGATTAGAAAGATGTCTCAGAAGGTGGGTGTGGGAAACAGTGTCGAAAGCTTTGGAAAGGTCAAGAAGCATAGTGGATACAACTTTTCCAGTGTCTCGGGCATGATTGACAGTGTCAAGGAAAGAAAGGAGGGCTGTTGTGGTACTATGTCCTGGCCGAAAGCCATGTTGGGTTGGGGTAAGGAGATGGTGTTGGGTTAGGTAGGGCATGAGTTGAAGGTGGATGCATTTTTCCAGGATTTTTGAGATTGGGGAGAGGATAACTATGGGACGGAAATTAGATATGTTGGTGTTTTTGCCTCCTTTGTGGAGAGGAAGGATGTAAGCTTTACGCCACAATTTGGGGACATAGGATTCCTGAATGGATCTGTTGATTAGAATGCTAATGGGATAGGCAATTCCATCAGCGGCTAGCTTAAGAAATTGAGAGGGTAAGTTGTCAGGGGTGTTAGAGCAAGGTTTTATTTTGAAGAGTAGTCTTTTTATGTAGTTGGTTGAGATGGGTTTAAGGTTGAAGATAAGGGGAGAGCTGGGGAGACTAGGAGGGGTGGAAGGGGAGGTAGTGGGGGAAGTAGATTGAGAGGGGAGATTATGGCTTGGAAAAGTTTTAGTGAGTTCAGATATGGAGTTAATAAAGAAAGAGTTAAATAATGAAGCTAGTTCTTGATCAGATTTGCTGGGGTCTGTGCATGGGGTGTTTCTGGAGCCAGGGCTGAGAAGAGCAGATATTGAATTCCAGAATTTCTTTGGATTGGTTGTGTGATTGGACTGGAGTCTGATGTAGTAAGATTTTTTATCTCTAATGATTTGTTTTTTTGCAAGGTTATGTAGTTGTGTATATTGTAGAAGGGTGTCAGGGAGTTTGTTCTTTTGGTATAGTTTCCAGGATTTGTCCCTTTGGTGCATAAGCTGTTTGGTATTTTTGGATAGCCATGGGGCAGTATTGATTTTTATTCTTTTAGTTCTTATTGGCGTTAGACCATTAAGGGTACTTAGAAAGGTGGAATTAAAATAGTTGACAGCGGAGTCCAGAGGAAGGGTTTTTAGGTTATTCTAGTTCATTTGTTTAAAGGAGTTTATGAATACAGTGGGGTTGAAGTTACTGAGGTTTTGTGTGTGTATGTACTGGTGTTGGTGTGGGGGGGAGGTTGAATGTAGGGCGAAGGTGGGGAGATGGTCACTGACGGAGTCAGGAATGGTAACAGAGTCAATAATTTTATTGGGACAGGAGACTAGGATCCAATCAAGGGTAGAACCGAGTATTTAGTTTTACTGGGTCTGGTTACACAGTGGATTATTTGGGTAAAATTGAAGAGGTTAATAGAGTGAGTGGGAGTGGAGCTGTTAATGTTTTCCCAGTTGATATTTAAATCACTTAGAATGTAGGTTTCATTGTTTATATTGGTTGAGGCCCATGAGAGGATTTTTTTCAAGGGTTGGGATATTATTTCCTGGTGGAATATATAGGGCAATGATACAGAGATTCTTTTGGCTATTAACTTTTAGTAAGCTTACTACTAGTTCAGCGTTAGCAAATTGGGAATAGGGTTAGGGTATGGGATTAAGGTGAGTAAATTTGAGTAGATAAGAACAACGCCACCACCCTTTTTATTTGTACAATCGCATCTGAGGGCTTGGAATCCAGGAGTTAGCATTTCAGAGTCAGTGATGTGGGGTTTGAGCCAGGTCTCAGAGATGGCAACAATGTCAGGTGAGTTGTGAGACAGCCAGGCTTGGAAGTTGGAAGCTTTGTTGCAGAGGCTCTGGGCATTAAGAGTAATGAGATGGAGAGTTTTGTGGGAGGAGGGTCGGCTGGAGAGTGGGGAATTGTAGCTTGTGCAGGAGTTAGGTCCGGGATTAGGGTGAACATCACCGGCTTGGCTGATGAAGCTGATGAGAGGTGAATGCTGGGGTTTAAGTGGCCCAGTGGATCTGGGTTTAGTTTTAAAGATTGAGCGAGGTATACAAAGTGTTTTGATCATTTGGATTTTGGTTGAGGTAGGCATTATTTTAATTTTAAGGAGAAGGAGGAAATTCGATTGTATTAGGGATGGGGAGATGGAGTGGAAACCTGTAGAAGTGGTGTTGTAGTAAATAGGGTGTGAAGGAGAGTAGGGAAAAGGGAAGAAGTGGAGAGGGGGGTAGAGGATGGTAAGAGATGTGGCGTAATATAAGGGTAAAAGTAGAGAGAGGAGAGTCAGGGTGGTGAGGAGGTTTGGGAAATGTGAAGAGGTCATAGTGGTATTTAGGAGTTAGAATGGTAATGGATAAACAGGGGGTTTGGGGAAGCTATTTGGAAAGCGTAGATGGGTGGGAGGTGGTAAAGTTAGAGGGAGTTGCAGGATAAAAGGAGGAGTAAGAGGAGGGGTTTTACAGGATTGGGTGTTGGGAAAAGAGTGGGTGGGGAAGGGTTAGTTTAAATGTAGATGTAGTGGGGGCAGGTGGGAAATGGGGGCAGGGTAGGGTAGCAGAGTGAGCCCGAAGGGCGAACAGAGCCGGTTGACCCAAAGAGTAGAAGAAGGATGTCCAAAACCTATCAGTTGTCTATATTGTGGGTAAGCAGCAATATAACTGTGTTTGCCCGAAAGCCTATAACCAGGTCAGGAGAGTTTACAGCTGACTTGCTACAGTTAGTACAGACTAGGTAGGAGGGCAGGTCTAGAGGGAGTACAGCCTGATGGTCAAATGGATTTACTGCCCAGAGCACCTGTGCTTGCCATTAAGTTGTAAGAAAAAAAAACAGTGTCAGTGAACATTCATTAACATAGAACTGCTTTAGAATAGTGCAGTAGAGTGCACATACATTTAATTGGTGGCTGAAAGCAGAAGGGGACCAACAGGTGACTCTCTGTAACTTTTCTGAGATTCCACCAAATCTGGGAGATGTAGAACTGATTTTCTTAGTTTGGAACTGCTGTGGAATAGGAGAAAAAAAAGAGACAAAGTAATTAGGAGGGTGCAAGAATAGTAGCAAAAGAAGGGAGGCGTTACTATAGATGTACGGGAGGCAAAAGGGTAAAGACAGTTTTATTAATAAAATATGTACATATTAGTTCAGATACACCAATCAGTGTAGGGGAAATAGGGAACACAAGGTCTAGCGTAAACGTCAAAATGCCTTCCAAACACTCAATTAACATGCATTGGATTATGGAAACCACTTTAAACTTTAAGCAAACAGTCCGGTTACAGGAGATTATCTCAGACTACAGAATAGCATAGGCAAGGTCAAGTGTAGAACAGTTGTAGAATACAGCAAAGCTAAGTGAGGTTAATCAGATATGGGTGTACCATATTAGGATAGAACAGTGCAGTCACACTACAGTTTTAAAAAAACACGAAAGTCTCCAATGGGTTCCACAATTACTCGCAGTGCAGTTGTTAAAAAAATACAAAATACTCAGTTAGGTTAAACAAATACAGTGCACAGTCCTATAACAAAGCAATGCACTCACAGTAAAGATTGCAGCAGTTAAGCATAAAGGCAGAAAACGAGTTCCTGGCACTATAAGTAAGCAACGCTATTTGTTATGCAGAGTTCTCGGCCCTATAAACAAGCAATGCTGTATGTTATAAAGAGCCTAAATATTCAACTGCAACATCACTTTGCAGAAGGAAGTTCATGCATTAGTATGTTGAATGCAGAGTATAATCATCATTTGCCAGTTTAATTCATGGATAGTTTCAAAATGCAGAGAATAAAACATTCAATTCAGTTAATCTTAAATAAACTTACATGGCCAGCACACAGTGTTGAGGCGCATAGGGGAGACTAGCAGTGAGAAGGAAGGAGCTAGTTATGAAAATGGCACCTTTCCAGGGCCAGGTATACTCAAACTTCTGCTTTTTTTCTCTTCAGAAAAGCATTTTGAACAGAAGGTCAGATTTGAGATCTCAATCAGTTTGGAATCCTAATCTGACTGCAGATACCTCTTCAATGTTATTAGTGTCAGGAGCAGTAGTTGCAAATGTGTGATCTGGTAATGTCTTTTGAGATGCAAATGACATATATTATGTCATTTAAATATGTAGAATGACCTTTGAATTGCACAGATAATTCTAAAAGTCTTGGAGTTTGCAAGCTGCAATGTGGAAGAATATTATCACAATCTGAATGTGTCTTCTGCACAGAACTCTCAACCAGTCAGAGACAAATCTAGAAATTATAGAGGACACTTTTGAAATATTGATACTGTTGACTTGAGATATTGACAGAGTGTGGTAGTGTGAATTAATATACATTTTCTGAAATCTATAACTGTGATTGTTTCATTATTTATGGAGTGATGTTTACCTCATTTTCCCTGGGAGCCATCATTTTTTTTTTTGGGGGGGGGGGGTAGAGGGAAAGAGCTAGGATTGTAGTCAAGGTCAGGGACTGTTGAGAGCTATGCTTCTGCATCTTATTTTGGTTTGGTACATATATGCAGGCTATGGTTTTATTTTTGTATAACTGATTTTGACAGAGGTAACTAAGACATTTGTGAATTCTGAAAAAGAGAACTAAAAGGGAAGGATGGTGAACCTAAGGAATTCATCATAGATGGTAGATGCTGTCCTTTGCACTTTATGTTTACAGTTTTTTTTTTACATAAACTTTATCCATATAGTAAAACTTTTGAGAATCCAGAGCATGTGACTGTAACCAGATTTTTGTAATGGCCAGTAAGACAGAACTGTATACACAGAAGTAAGTGTGAAGGGAGGGATTATACTGCACATATTGCACACACAGTGTAGAAACTAATATTTGTAATCTTTAATGCAATAGATGTGCTCTAGGCAGCACTACAAGTGTCAAAGTGAAGCGTTCTGCAACTGTAGTCTGAACAGGGGGGAATATCTCCACAAAGTGGCAATAAATAGTAGAATGTTTTAAGTGTGCAATTACATCCACCAGACATTGTATTGTAAAGAGCAACATTGTATAGTTGCAGAATGTTATGTACAGCTATTACAACAGCAGAAAAGCTGAGAATTTGGAGGTGGGGGAGTCACAGATAAAATGGTTAGGCTCATTGAAGTCAGGGGACAAAGAACTAATCAGAAGGAAAGAGGGTTGCAGTTTAGTGCAGAGGATTAAGCCTGTGATTTGCTCATTAATGAGCTTTATTCTATATTCCTAGCTTTAATTTCCTCATTCTGCATTGTCCTATGTGAGACTACCTACATCACAATTCATGTAATCAGAAAGTACTTCTACTGAAATTGGGTCTCAGCCTAGTTGGACAAACTGTTTAATATCATATAAAGTTAAATAAATTAAAATAAACTGAAAGTAGAGATATTACTTAAATTGAAAAGTTAATGACAGTAATTTGATAGAATGTGGCAGGGTTAGCAGCACACAAGGCTGTACCTCTCATGAGAGAATGCTTGGACAGTAGTGTGCCACACTGCAGGTACTGGAATACAGAATGATAACTCAAATGGAAGGGAAGCTAGAGAAACAAAGAGCTTAGCTAGCTGTGGTCACTAAGAAACACATACTTTTTATAATAACATTATATATGAGTGAACAACAAGTAAAATGATTACTAAGAAAAAAGAAAGCTATAATGATTTTAAAGTTTAAAACAATGAACCCTGTGGGTTTAAATCAGGAATGTATATGGAAAAGTGTGCTGTAAAGCAGTAATGTGTGTTTTAATGGGGAATTGATAATTTGTTAATTGTTTAATTGTGTAATTGGGTAGTTTAATATGTATAAAATGGGGGGATGTGATTATGTGAATGTATACTCTGATAAAGGCGATCAAGCCGAGGCGCTAGAGGAAAAAGTTTTTTGGACTTGTTTTATTAAATATACTACAGAATTGCATCGTGACTGGTTTGGAGTTTGTGGTTCATCATATCTTCGTTTATTAAGAAGTGGTTTGCATAGTTTAATGGCCAGTGATACATATTTGGTGTTACCTAAAGTGTTGAGAGATACTGCAATGGATTTAACGCAAAAATCCATTGATACTTTTTTAGTTTCAACTAATGGAGCAGGTAATTCATCAGCAGCTCCAGCTTTGCAAGGCAGAGAGGAGATGAACAGCTCAATGGAGATAATGACAGCAGTGCTTAATAAGTGGGAAGAAGAAAGGAAATTATTGCAGCAGAATCCTTTTTCGAAAATAGGAAGAAAGACTGAGATAACAGTTACTCCAGAAATTCGTGAAATGTTTACACAAGTTGAAAAACTGTTGTTTAAAGAAACCTTGGTGTTTCTAAATTTACAAAGTTTACAGCGATATGAAGAGCATGAAGTAACCCCAAGGGGGCTTCGGGCTATGAAAAATCCTTTGACTCCTTTTGATTTAACATCAGTAGAAGATAAATTATTTCATGATCGATGGGTGGCATCGGCACATAGATGTAGCCTTGAATGAGTACGTATTTTGGTGGAGAGAGATATGTTAAAAAGACAGAAATTAAGGGAGAAAATAAAAGGAGTGTGTAAAGACATTACAAACAAAACTACCAATGATGACATGCAACAATTTTTGGTCAAAATCAATGAATAACTGGTGGTTTTTGAAAAAGAGGTAATAGAAACAAAAAAGAATAAACTGATTCAAGATCTGCGTGATTACAACAAACGAGCCTTCCTAGTGGCCACCAATCCAAAAGCAAAATGTCAGCAAGTACGGTTTGAAGAAAGGAAGAACAATGCTAATAGAGGAGGGCGTGCTTATACATCGGGGGAAAGTGGAGTTTCTATTATGGAAGGTGAATGTAATGGGGAAGAATTTCCAGTTCTTCCTAAACCAGGGAATGGTAACTATATGAATTCATTTTGTGGGGCACAAGAGAGTCGGAAGCGAAGTTGGAATGGACAGGGATATCAGAAGGATAACAACACATACCAGTGGACATTTAAACGCGGTAAATGGGACTGACTTACATGTTTTTTCATCACCTGATTGTGAGTATGTGGTAAATTTATCAAATTATGCACTGTCAGACTGTGAGTTGAATGTTTTAGATAAAGGTCTGAAATTCATGCCAACAGTGCTGCCGAGACTTCATGAACTTAAATGGGACATTTTTAGTTTTTGTCAAAAATTAAATTTAATGGATTACTATAGAGAGAATGATATAGAAAATATACTATGTGAAAGCTGTATAGATGAAGAATCTATAAGTAGTGATGAAAGTTTCTATTCTTGTCATTCAAATGAAATTGTGAATGCTTATTGTCAATTAAATACAGAGGGTGTCAAAGTGAAAAGTGATTTTATGCCCCCACAAAGAAATGAAAATATTAAACACTTTGGCATATCAATTACTCATAATATTGAAAAGGAATTTTATTCATACTTAGAGTAAAAAGAATGTAAAATATAATATGAGTAAAAAAGAATGGGAATGTCTTAAAGGACTAAGCCAAAATAGGGAATTAATATTCAAGCCAGTAGACAAAGGTGGCAAATTGGCCATCTTAAACTATGTACAATATTTAGACGTAAATAGCCACACTCGACAGAGTAAATGCCTCTGTGCTTCCACAAAGCCTGTATAAATAATGTCCAAACACACTAAGCAACAATAGGCAACCACCGGCTTGACAAAAGTCCAGTATGACTATATTAAAAGTAAAAATGAAAAATGGTTATTCGGTAAGCGCTTTCACATCTACTTCCTTAGACCGTTAAACTTTTTCAAAACTCAAACACTTACTTAAATAGTAATCATGTGATAAAATTAATTATTCAATTAACTTGTTTAAAAAGACATAGCATCCTATAAGTACATTTACTAAAGCATATAATATGTACAATGACTTGCCTTATAACTAAAATAATTACATCCTAACTTTTTGTTCATCTTATTATTACATATAACGGGTTGTATTGAAACAGCAATGTTTTCTGTTGCATAACATCTACTCGCTACAAATATATAAAAATAAGCATATACTTCATCTTTTATTACACATACAAAGTTTGTGTAAATATAAATTGATATCCAATCAATAGTTACCTATATTAATATCCTGTAACTCAAATTTGACATCTCTTTTTGCTTCTGCAACAATGCCTGAGATGCCAAATGTCAATAATAATATCATTACCTTAACTATATTATAAAATCAATATTCGAATCTGCAAACTTCCATAGTATCACTGAAAAAGTATACATAAATAAATATAAAGAATTGATTGGAATGAAGGTTTATATGTTTTAACTAAAAATGATAATTTATAATATATATATATATATATATATATATATATATATATATTTCATGTTTATTTTAAGGCAGAGTGTTCTCTGACCATAGAACGCTTTGTTAATCAACCGCTACTCTCTATGATTTTTCATGTGCAGTACGATAATAGGATTGCTATCCGGCTTTATAACCACACTTTCAGTGATTAACACTCTGCAATGAAAAATCATAGAGAGTAGCGGTTGATTAACAAAGCGTTCTATGGTCAGAGAACACTCTGCCTTAAAATAAACATGAGATATATATATATTATAAATTATAATTTTTAGTTAAAACATAGGATACCTTCATTCCAATCAATTCTTTATATTTATTTATGTATACTTTTTCAGTGATACTATGGAAGTTTGTGGTTTCGAATATTGATTTTATAATGTAGTGAAGGTAATGATATTATTATTAACATCTGGCATCTCCGGCATTGTTGCAGAAGCAGAAATAGATGTCAAATTTGAGTTACAGGATATTAATATAGGTAACTATTGATTGGATATCGATTTATATTTACACGAACTTCGTATGTGTAATAAAAGATGAAGTATATGCTTATTTTTATATATTTGTAGCGAGTAGATGTTATGCAGCAGAAAACATTGCTGTTTCAATACAACCCGTTATATGTAATAATAAGATGAACAAAAAGTTAGGATGTAATTATTTTAGTTATAAGGCAAGTCATTGTACATATTATATGCTTTAGTAAATGTACTTATAGGATGCTATGTCTTTTTAAACAAGTTAATTAAATAATTAATTTTATCACATGATTACTATTTAAATAAGTACCCACGGTGGTGGTGCTGCGGTAACGTTGTCACCTCACAGTAAGACGCTGTCCGGTTCGATTCTCAGCTAGAGCGTCTTCTGCGTGGAGACATGTGTGAATGGGCATACCTTCATTGAAGGTTATGCATCAGGCCTGGCAAGCCGGTACGTAAAAATCAACTGCCAATCATTAGCGGACCGGAGCTCCACTGTGGTGACCCCTAACCGGGAAAAGCCGAAAAACACAAACAAATTACTATTTAAGTAAGTGTTTGAGTTTTGAAAAATTTTTAGGTCTGAGGAAACAGATGTGAAAGCGCTTACCGAATAAATGTTTTTCATTTTTACTTTTAATATAGTCATACTGGACTTTTGTCAAGCTGGTGGTTGCCTGTTGTTGCTTAGTGTGTTTAGACATTATGTACAATATTTAACAATGTGTTATTCACATTTAAATAATGAACAGATTTATAAAAAAGTGGGGATAGAGGAATACAGGAAAGCAGAAAAGGAATATAGTGATTTAATAGATAAGGGACACAGGCTTTACTATTTTACATATAAAGATATACAGCAGAAATTTAAGATCACGAATCCTAGTATGGTATAATTTTACCTTGTTCCAAAAATACATAAAGATCTGATGAATCCATCGGGATGTCCTATAGTCGCAGCATGTGGATACTTTTCATATAATTTAGCTTGCTTTCTGCATGAATTCCTTTTACCCACAGTGAAAAAAATTGCCCTCATATATCAGGGATGTGTTTGATCTGCTGGACAAAGTTAAGAATATAATATGGGAAAAGGATATATATTTCTTGGTAATTGATGTGGTAAGTTTATATACCAATATTAAACATCAAGATGGAATAAAAGCTATAAAATACTACTTGGGGAAAACTCCAGTAGTAGAATATGTAACAGATCTGATTTTGCTATGTCTTAATAATAACATATTTGAATTTAATGGAAGTTTATATAAGCAGTTACAGGGAACAGCAATGGGGGCTGCTTTTGCTCCAAGTTATGCAAACATTTTTATGGGCTATTTTGAAAGTCACTATATTTATAGAAGAACATTTTATAGGAACTATGTACATAGATATTTTTGATTTATTGATGATTTGATATTTATATGCAAAGGTGGGCAAGATCAGGTTAATAAACTTATAGATGAATTGCATGAAAATGAAGTTGGAATGAAATTTGATTGTTTGCAAATGAGTGAGGAAGTGAATTATCTGGATGTAACTCTAAAGGGAAGAGAAGGTTTATGTATTAGTATTAATATCTATAGAAAATTTAAAGATACTAATTTTATTTTACATGGAGAAAGCTTTCATCTGCCACATATTATTAAGTCTATCCCTTATGGTGAATTTTTAGGGGTAAAAAGGTTATGTAGTGACCCGGTAGAAACAAAAAAGGAATTAAATGAAAGCTATAGAAAATTTTGTAAAAGAGGTTATAAGGAGGCTGATGTGAAGAAAGGTTTGGATAAGGTTATAAAAAATAAAGGAAATGGAAAGAGCTGTCGGAGAAATAATGATGAAAAAGAATGTATTTATTTCACCTCGACTTATTCTGTATTGTCACAAAAGATAATAGAACAAGTTAAATATTTTTGGAATGTAGTGAAAGGAGAGGTGGATTTTTTACAGTGTAAACAAATGTGCTTCTCCTTCAGAAGAGGGAGAAGCTTAAACGATTTCTTAGTACACAGTAAGTTCAAAATGCCAAACATGATAATTAATAAACAAATAGATAAGCAGGACACTTTAATATTTATTTATTTTTATTTTATTTTACATTTGTTGACCGGGCTAGTCCAGCTGGATATATGTCCATTTTCAGTGGAGGCCCGGAGAGAAAAGCTCCGCAAATTACAACAACATAAAAGGTCAAGACAAAGACAATAACAGTATAATTTGGTACATAAGAAGTTTTAACAATTATAGTACAAGCCTAAGATTATATATTTTATATTTCAGTAGGAAAAAGGAAAAATGTATCTAAGAATAAATGAATAAGACTAATACATTTGCATTAGAAATGGTGTAGTACAAATCTTTATAACATATTACAAAATTAGATACACCTAGTAATTTATGATAAGAGATACTAATGTCTCACAAAAACCTAAGAAAGAAAAACACTAGAGATCAACAGCTAGAGTATAGAAGATCAGCAAACAAGGATGGATTTCTAGTGTTATTTAACACATAGGTTGTGATACTATATGAAGATGTTTGATCATTCCACAGTATATACTTATTCACATGAGAAAAAATCCTAAGGAAGGTTAAGCTCACTAAAAATTAGTGAGACAACACAAGATCATGATCATGGGAGGCTAGGAATTGTGGGAGTCTAGTTAATAGTTAGGTACTTAGTCTGGTTTAACACAGGGGCATAGCCAGTGTGATTTGAGGTAGGGTTTAAGCTTGCTTTTAAATAAGCTGACAGAGGATATTGAGGTTAGCTGGCTTGGGAGGATGTTCCAGGCTTTACCTACTGTAGTGGAGAACAAGGTGTCACCTGCTAAGTTGTTGGATTTTGATATTTGTACAAGTAGATTATTAGCTGAGCGTAAGGTCTTGAGGTTATTATAGGGGATGACTAGGGATGTAAATATGGGTGTATTTTGAGGTAAATACAGGATCTTATGGGCTACTGTTCATTGATTGAAAAGTATTAAATTTGGCAGCTCTGTGCAAAAAGTGTAGTGTGTGAAAATATGTAGTGAAGGAATTTGAAAGTATAAATGGAATAGAATTTCAAACTAATGGAATGTTTGATTGTAATACAGAAGGGGTTGTTTATGGGCTAAAATGCCCTTGTGATAAATTTTATGCACGAGAAACTAAAAGACAGTTCTGCAGGTTAAAAGAGCATATAGGAGATATAACAAATAATAAACAGACAAGCCCTATAGCAGTGCACTTTAACAAATGTCATAATGGTAACTTGTTAGGGCTGCAAGCAACAGTTTTAGATAGGGTAGAGATGAATTTATATATGAGTGAACAACAAGTAAAATGTTTACTAAGAAAAACGGAAGCTATAATGATTTTAAAGTTTAAAACAATGAACCCTGTGGGTTTAAATCAGGAATGTATATGGAAAAGTGTGCTGTAAAGCAGTAATGTGTGTTTTAATGGGGAATTGATTAATTTTTAATTGTTTAATTGTGTAATTGGGTAGTTTAATGTGTATAAAATGGGGGGATGTGATCATGTGAATGTATACTCTGATAAAAGTGGATCAAGCTGAGGTGCTAGAGAAAAAAGTTTTTTGGACTTGTTTCATTAAATATACTACAGAATTGCACCATGACTGGTTTGGAGTTTGTGGTTCATCATATCAACATTATAAAAGTTATTTATTTTAAAAAAGTGCAGACAGACACATACATATATTGTGTGATTAGGATATTGAAGTAGATAAGTTTGTTTTTATATCTGTATTTGTATCCGCTAGCTCAAAATCTGTGCACATACAGCTGCAAATTTGTTTTCTTTATAATAATTTGCATGCTAGTTGAAAGTCATACTACAGTCAGCAATAAGCAATTTCAGCATATTATTAATTAATTATTACTTCTATTTTAGTAAGATTATGTTCAACCAAGATAATTGCAATGCCATTCATGTAGGTGAAAGGAAAGTTTCTATAAATATGGAAATGCACTGCTACTAACAAATCAATATCTTAATATATGCAATTATATAAATCAGATTCATATGGATATAATATTGCTTTAGCAAATAATTTAAATATATAAATATATTAAAAGTATTGAATCCTGAAATTTAATAGGTCATCTTAGAATAATTTGACTATATTAACTTGAATATATTGCTTTAAAGATATGATAGTATTATTGTTTAAGCAATTAAATAATTAACAGTACATTGTTGTATTAATATTACACAAGTAGGCAAGTTATATTATTTATTAGATTATTTTTCTTTTTATGATTAATCTAGATTGGTTATTAAATTAAACGTTTTGATGGAAAAATGCATTTTAAATTATAGAATAATTAATTAAAATTATAGTCTTCTTAGTTTAAATTTATTATTATATTAATCATTTTTAAGTTACAGTAGCTTTTTGCTAGTTTTTAATGAATTCTTGGGTTCAATTTGGTAGAAGTGTAGCTTGGTAATTTCTCTGTTTATATAGGCAAATTAGGAACTTTAGTTTCCATAAATAATAGCGTTTTAGTAGAAATGTGCATGGTTAGAGTTGTATATTTGATTATGTTTCTGGTACTTAGAAGTTTTAGTAATTTAGTGGATACAAATGAAAACTTAAAAATGATATGGAAGAATAAAGTAGTTTTAAAGACAAACATTAGAGTGCTAATCATAATAATAGTAATTTAGTGGATTAATATATTATATCTTGGCAAATACATTTATGTTTAATATAAGATATGGATAGTTTTAGTTTGGTATCTATTAATATAAATTGATTAAATAGCAGCAAAAGCAGAGCATTAATGAGATATTTAAAAATAAAATGTGATATATTTTTGCAAGAGACTCATCTGATAGATAAAGATATGCATTACTTAAATAATACTGGTTATGAGGTATTTTCATCTACCTCTTAAAATAAAGAAAGGAGAAGAGATGCTATGTTATAGAGAAAATCTTCTGTAATGCCTGGAGTTCAAAACTCTATTGATGACCCAAAAGGAATGTACACAATTGTGGTGATTTTGTTTAATTACAGGTTCTACATACTAGCTATTTTTTGTTAGATTCCAAGAATAGGTGTAAGAGTGGCAAAAGATTAGTTAAATCTATTACAGCAAAATTCAAAAATAACAAAATTCTCCCACTGCTACGGTGAACTGTCTAAAAAATGAAAGCAGAAAAACAACGACAGTGAGTTCACCTAGGCTGGCGTCCTACAAAAGTGCAAATACGATGCAAATAAAGTCCAAGTATGAAAAAATGTACTAAAATCTATGTATCTATTTAATGTGGATAAAACAAAAACAGCAAAGCAAAATAAAAGTCCCTGGAAAAACACACGATAAGTGCTTTCGATAAAATCTTCCTCGGATCGTAGTAAAATGTGGGACTAATGTTCATTTTAAATAATGAATCAATAATTGATCATCCAATCCACAAATGAAAAAAAACGATTTGGACCAATCAGTCATAAAGTTGTTTCACCTAATTTGCATATACGAAGCCAAAGGCTTCCGCTCTTTGCCATCATAGTTTAAAAATGCAAATTCGAAATATAATGTAAATTAGGCATATGGTATGCCCAATCCAAAATTCCGAAAATATAATGGCAGCCAATGTCAAAGTTCTAAATGAACATACTGCTGTAATACTGTTACATCAGTTGTGTAAACCTAGCAAGTATCCTTGAAATTATTCCCATGGTATAAACATCTCAAAAAGGCTATGTTAGTTAATCAAAACAAACACAGTTGTTCAAAGAATCTGCAAGTTGATCATCCAATCCACAGACGAAAAAGGCAGTTTAAACCAATCAGTCATGTAATTGCATCACCTAATTTGCATATACAAAGTCATAGAGTTCTACTCTTTGACATCATGGCCTAAAAGTGCAGTTTCAACATAAGATGTAAATTGGGCATAAAATATGTCCAATCTAACATCCCAAAAATCTAACAGCATCTGATGTTAGTGAAATTATTCCCATGGTATAAACATCTCAGTATGGCTATATTGGTTAATCAGGACAAATACGGTTGTTCAAAAGATCCGCAAATTGACCTTCCAATCCACAGATGAAAGAAGCAGCTTAAACCAATCGGTCATAAAATTGCATCACCTAATTTGCATATACGAAGTCATAGACTTCCGCTCTTTGCCATCATAACTTAAAAAATGCAGATTCAACATAAGATGTAAATTGGGTATAAAATATGTCCAATCTGAAGTCCCAAAAATGTAACAACAGCCAATATTAAAGTTCTTAACAAACGCTCTACTGTGATGCTATTAAGTCAGTTGTATAAACCTGGCAAGGAACCTTGAAATTATTCCCATAATAAAGATCTCAATAAGACTATATTAGTTAGTCAAAGCAAATATGGTTGTTCAAAGAATCCACTATCACAATGCTCTCCAATAAGGAAGGGGTGGCTTATCAAACATAAACAGCCAATCCCTATTCCAAAAACACAAGATCCACCCGTCAAACCAAGTACAAACCTTTATTTGCATCGTATTTGCACTTTTGTAGGACGGCAGCCTAGGTGAACTCACTGTCATTGTTTTTCTGCTAAATCTATTACAGAGTCATTGGAAGGGGTAGTTTAATATTAGCTGGAGATTTTAACTATATATCCAGTATAGAAGATACTAGTAGACAGAAGAAAACTAAAATTATAGCACCAGTTAAGTTATACATGCACACACACACATATATATATATATATATACAATTCCATTAAATACAAAATTGGAAATTCTTATCTGTTCCCATTGCATATACCTTAGGATTTGTAGGATCTCAGAAAAACTACCAAAATGACTATGTTAAAAGAATATGGGTTAGCATTATGGTATGATTGTTTTTTTTAAAAAGACAAAGTTAGATCATCAGAAAGTTTAATGAAATTGTATAAGTTGGATAAATCTATTAAACAGCTAGTACTATTAGGAAAAACTTAGCTATCTTAATAAATATTATGAGTGAAAATGAGCAGAACCTTATTCCTCCATTATACAACTACGTGGTTGCTATTATTGAAGGTAAATAACCTATAAATGAAGTCCTTTTAAGCTATATAAGTTAATTATAAATAATAAATTTGATGTAAATTACTGGAATTTTTTAAATAGTAGTAAATTAAAATAACTCAATTGATAATAAGAATAGAATTTTATTACTTAAATCAGTTAGTCAAACCTCATCAAGTATATATTGGAAAATATTTATGTGGAAATATATACACAGACTATTTATTACCCCTATAAAATTTCTAAATTTAGTAAAACAGCTTCTTTGATTTGTTGGACATGTAAGGAAGTGAGAGCCGACTGGACATGTTTATGGATTGTGAGAAGTTGAATGTGTATTGGTAACAGATAAATATTTTTTAAGGGACTGTAGTCAGGTAATTGCATTTTGTCTTGATCGATAATACTAATGAATGTTCCAGTCCCACTGTCTGTAAAAGCCAAAAAACAAAAAATGTTTTAGAGTCTTCTGGAAATATTATTAAAAAAAACTTGGAAAATTAAGCCATTTCCTATGTTTAAAAAATTTTTAAATTCAGCAGCAATTTTATGTAAAACTGAAAAAGAAGTGTTTAGAATGAGGTCTATAAATGATATTACGACTCCTAGCTGTTGGGATAATCTTGAAATGTTATTACCAAAAAAAATTAAATTGTTAATAGTATTAGATTGCTCTGGTGGCTTAATATGCTTTTGACACCATATGACATTGTATGTAATAATGAATTTCTTCCTTTTTTTTGTATACATTGTATATATGTTAAATTAATTAATATTTTTTAAATAGAAGAATACAAAGTGCAGAAAGACCTCATTTTGATAAGATAAAACCATTTTTGATTTATTTTTTCTCTTTAGTTCACCTAGGCAACAAACTGACTTTGATTATTAAGCAACACGTGCTGGATACTTAGTCATGGCCCCTGACTTCTCAACTGTCCAGATTTTCACCTCATAAAATGTGTGGTTTTTTAGAAAAATCAGTAAGGATTTAACTCATATAAATGTGTGTTTCATACTTCTTTTCCTTCATAAAATGCATTATAATACAAATCTTATTATTTTAGCTATGTTTAAGTTTATATTTTATGAGAGCAATATTTAAAACCTGTCCCTGTTTTTGGGCCTTTGACCCAATTATTTTAGACTTTGTCCACATTTCTTGTGTTGAGAGCTATGCCTTGGTACTACTTTCATTAGAGACAGAGACATATGTTACTTTTTTAATTTACCAAGTAATATAAATTTGGAAGGTGTGGCTGGCTTGCCCCTACAGGGAGCCTGCCACCCCCCCACAAAACACTTACAGTGAGCCTGATTATCAAGGGGTTTAATATTCCCTGAGTCATAGCAGGCATATTTACTATAGCCTTGTTTTAAAATAAAAAAATCTACATTAAAATTAAGTTTGGCTTTGCTACATTGTTGGCTGTCAAGCAGTGTTGCTGCATGGTTTGCTTTCTTTCTGTAACTGTCCTGGCAATCCCATCAGTAATTTGTTCATATGTACACAAGCACTAAATTACATAAAAATGAATCAGTAGTTTTTTCATGAATGCACATGCACCAAAATGAAACATTTCTTCCAATAAACCCTTTATTAGTCCATCCATGTATGCATACAAGCATCAAATGACATCAAATTGAAACATTTCCCCCACTGACCCCTTCAGTAGTCTGTCCATGTATACAGAAACATCAAAATGAATAATATCCCCCAAAGGATCCCTCCAGTAGTATGTCCTTCTATACTCAAGCATCAGAATGAAATATTTCTGCCATAGCTTCTTCAGTAGTCTGCCCATATATGTACACAAGCACCAAATGTCATAAAAAAAAAATCCCCCCACTGACCTGTTCAGTAATCTGTCCATGTATGCACACAAGCACCAAATGACTTCAAATTCAAAATGAAACATTTTCCTCACGGATCCATTTAGTAGTCTGTCCATGTATGCATAAGCAACAAATGACATCAAAATGAATCATTTTCTCTAAGGATCCCTTCAGCAGTTTGTCCATGTATGCACAAGCACCACAATGAAACATTTCCCCAGAGTTCCCTCAAGTAGTCTGTCAATGTATGCACACAAGCATCAAAATTAATAATTTCCCCCAACAACCCCTTCATTATTCTGTCCATTTATGCACACAAGCACCAAGTGACATCAAAATGAAACATTTCCCCCACTGACCCCTTCAGTAGTCTGTCCACCCATGCATGTATGTATGTATGGACAAGCACCAAAATGAAACATCCCTCCATGATCCCATCATTAATCTGTCCCCCCAAGTACATATGCACAAGCACCAAAATGAAGCACTTCCTCCAACTACCCTTTCTGTAGTTGACTTTGAACATGTATACACAAAACATAAGCAGTCAAAATGATGCCAGAATGAAACAGCCTTTTCCAACAATCCCTTTGGTGGTTTTCCAACTTTGTCCATTGTATGCACAAGCAGCATGGTAAATAATCCTCTTACTTGTTTGTTTTTTTCTGCCCTCACACTCAGTCTCTGCTGATGCTGTCTGTCCCTGGCCTCTAACAGTTCCAGTTCACAGTTAAATTGGTTGACAAATGTAGCCATGTTCCAAGTCTTGAAATTTTTAAATAAATAAATGCTCCCATAGTGAGCTGAGAAATATTGTTTTTTCTTTTTGTGGGCGCCAATGATATAGCCCAGAGAGACTATCTTTATTGCACTGTGGCATCACATCCTCTATCTGTGCAGCCATTCACAGGTCATTTTGGAGTGGTGGCCATGCAGGATGATGTAAGTGGGGGCAGAAGGCACACAGGAGCCTATCAGATGTCAGTTTAGGATGTATGTGTCATTTCCCTTCAACAGAAATTAAAAGAAATGTGTGTGTGCGATTAAAAATATATATACTTTTTATTTGACATAGACAAATTGTGCCTGGGGTGATTGCTCCATTTGTCCTGCCCTAGCTACACTACTGCTTAAAGGCCTTCATCTCACAGGTGCATCTTAAAGAATAAAATAATTTGTTTCTGAGTTTGCCAACTTGTACTGGGTAGTGAGCATCTCCATGTTAATTCCTTGTTTATGGGATTTGTACTAAGTCCTAAAAGTACTCCGTTCATATTGTATTATGATAATGTATTAACCAAAGCAGGACACTTGATGAATGTACAGGAGTTCAATGAGCAAAATGACAGCTGATTTAGGGACCGGTGTGTGGGTGATGAAGTGTTAAATAGTGCTGTGTTCTACAGAGGTAGAGGTATCCTACTACAAATCCAAAGCTTCCCTACTGTAATCTAGCCTAAGGTTATGATGTAATGGAGACTATGTTTTTTAAAAGTTGGAATACAGAAGTGAAGGTTGAAATCCATGTTATGATATATTTCGAAAAATAATTGAGAACCATGTGACAGAAATGATTTAGCTTTCTAGACCTTTACTAGCTTTTATTTGGTTTTGGACAATGCATTGTGCATGTGTTTCTTTCAGTCGTAATTGGTTATCAGTGACTAGATGAAGCAATTTTGTTGAGATTGCTTGCTTAGTGGATGATTCATCCAAAAACATTAAAGTAAGACAGTTTTAAAATGGGATGAAGGTACTGGAATTGTTTTTCACTAAGATAGTGATAGTAGGGACATCATGTTTCAGACAGAATAACATATAAACCTGACTGATGACAAGCAGCATACAACCTTCAGAGGTCCATAAACAGAACATAAACTTCAGAGATCTGCAAAGTAATAATATTTTATGTTCTTGAATAACATAAACATAGTCCCCCCCACACACAATTTTTCATTTGCAGCTACTGTAACTATATCTTTTTATTGTACCCACCCTACTTATCACATTTGTATTCCAAAACATAAATCCAAAACCAGACATAGAATGTGGCATAAATTGTATAATTAAAAGGAAACTGTTGTGAGTATAGATTGTAAAGTGGGCTGCCCCTTAATTCCCTCTTTATTCAGAGATATTGTTTGCTGTTTGAGAAAATAATATTTTGACCTTAGTTCTACTATGATCAAGTCTCATAATTTATATCATAACTGCTGTGAACTAAAGCTAGGCTGTACTTTGTTCTTGACTGTGGTGATTGCATTAAGTGTAAGAAGGATTGTAGTGTTACTGGCATATTGAGACAATTTTGCTTCTTGACATTGACATGCTATGTCATTCTCAAAGATAGGAAAATGTAATGGTACTAGGGTACCATGCCATTCAACTGATTGGTGTGTTTCTTTCAAACTTTTAAATCAATTAATGGCTAAGATGAAAAAGGGCATGGTCAGCAGGAAAGAATCTTTGGAGGGGGCCAAAAAGTTTGATCTAATATTTTGGCCTTTGGTCATAGTTGTCTTTTACAACATTCTTTGGGGTAGTATCAGTGCCATGGTTAGACCTGAAACTACACCGTACAATTGAGATAAGGCTGTAATTGCTAAAATGTCCAAGTCATTGTGAATGAACACATTTTTCTGGAATTCTTGATAAGGGAAAAGAGAGCCATGGGACAATAATTGTTTAGTAAAAGTGGGATTCCTTCTTTACATAGAAATATAAGGGCCTTTTTCCAGATAATATGAGCAAGGTCCTCCTTGCCAGAGTTGTTAATTAACACTGAAATTGGGTGAACAATTAGACTTTCCAGAATTTTGATAAACTACAGTTACACCCATTTTGGGTTTCATATGCCTCACTTGTATATAGGGCCATTTTGAGTATAGTTTGTTAGAGAAATTGTAGTATAAGAGGTATGCATAGCAGACCTGCATAAATGTGTTTGGGTACTGCTTACAGTAGTACATTAGAATTATACTAACTTTTGTCCAATGTGTAGTCATATATGCTTCATTTCTGTACTGAAGGCCTAGGTATATTTTGGTAATGAAAGTGTAGTGTAGGTGGTGAGCAGATGAACCTCTGCAATTGTTTTGCAAGAGACTCTCTTTCACAGTGTGGTGAGCAGATGAGCCTCCATAGATATTTTGTAGGAGATTCTCTTTCACATTTGTAACTCTGTGCACTGTAAAACTGTGAACTTCCTTATCAAAATGTTGTTGTGTCTTTCAGCTTTTCCCGGTTAGGGGTCGCCACAGCAGAACTCCGGTCCGCTAATGATTGGTAGTTGATTTTTACATGCCGAGTTACCAGCCCTGCCGCACAACCTTCAACGAAGGTATGCCCATTCACGCATGTCTCCACGCAGAAGACGCTCTAGCTGAGAATCGAACTGGACAGCATCTTACTGTGAGGCGACAATGCTACCGCAGCACAAAATAAACAAATCACGAAACTGTTGCACGAGGCACTTTGAATTCATAATGAAAAAAAAACAACTTGGATCCCTTGAAATAAAATTCATTCATAAAAGGCCTTACAGAAAACAGTTGTTTCCCCAATATGGGAGTATGCTAGAGTACTTATAAAATAGGTATATTAGGTAGTCAACATATGTATTAATGTGACAGTTGTAAATATACATTACACTCTGCAAGATATGAGGAGTGTGTGTGTGTGTGTGTGTGTGTGTGTGTGTGTGTGTGTGTGTGTGTGTGTGTGTGTGTGTGTGTGTGTGTGTGTGTGTGTGTGTGTTTGCATGTGCATATGTGAGACAGCAATTTACAATTATGACAAGGATGTGACATTATGGTGCTCTGTTTTAATGGTGGACAGCATAGGACTGAGAGATTTACTTTTCTGAAATGTGTTTATCAGTATGATAAGCTGCAAACTGTCAATAATCAATAGCAGGCTAGATTGTGATTTTCAACTTAAGTGAACTGCTTTATTCCATGCAGTCATGCTATGCTTGGAAGTTTCAAATTATTGTCTTCTACACATCCAAGGGAATAATTTGGTCTCAGAATATAGTATAAATAGAATCTGCATTGTACCCTGCACAAAATGGTATGTAACCATATTATTCTGATTTTATATATATATATATATATATATATATATATATATATATATATATATATATATATATATTAATATAGATAGCAGTAACCAAACTGGATCCATCACACTTGAGTATTTTATATTGGGTATGTTTATAGAAGGACTCTCTATGTAATTTAGAAAGTATCCCCCCCAGGGGTCAAAAAATCAGTGCAATATGGGTGATTGTTTATTTTAGGACATGCCATCAGACTTAGCTCAGGTATGGGCTGGGAGGTGCCAACTTGACTGATATCCTGATGGGGCTGTCAGTTAAGTATTTAAGAAGTTTTTTTTTTTTTTTTTTTAAGAAAAGCTTAAAAACAAATGTTTAAAAAACTGAAACTCCTAACGCTTGTCACTTCTGACATGTCAGTGAAAGACAGCCACATGTTTAGCAAGGGAGGCTGCTGCTCTGCATACCCCTACTGTACACAGTTTTAAGTGCCTTGCAGTTCTTTTTGGGGGGTCCAGGGCTATAAGCCCCCGGATAGATGTTCCAATTTTTTTTTGTTTTAATTTTATTTTTCAATAACAACATAATTCACATGAACATTAATTTCTTGAAAATAGGAGTTCTGACATTATAAGGTTACTCACGTCACACTGGTGATGGCGTTTGCTACTGCACATCCCAGTGTGTCCTAATATAAACAATCACCACAATAGGAATCATTGAAAGAGTCTGGAAGAATTTGTAAAGAGTGATAGGATCAAAAAGGGAAACATTACAAAAGAACTGAGAGAGTTTAGAGAAAATCTGAATACAGAATCATCACTGAGAGGCCATCAAGAAGAAAGCATCATGGACAACATCATGAGAGCCGTAGGTCAAGCAGCCCCTGCAAGTATGGCAACTGCACGGCTCCAAAAAGACCTAATAGCAATACAAAACAAGGGAGCCAGCAGACTGTAGCATATAATATTTATTCAAAGCAGTTAACTGAAGAAGGCTCTGTAAATTTTACAGTCAAAACCAGTCTGTTTTGTCTCTTTTTTTATTTTTAAACAATGCTTTTGAGCTAGTTTTGAATAAATATTGTATGCTACAGTCTGTTGGCTCCCTTGTTTTGTATCAACATCATGAGAGCCACAACAAATATCCAGAGAGAGAGAGAGAAACCATAATAATAATAATAATAATAATAATAATTTGAGAAACTGGTTCTCACCACTATGATGCATATTATAGGTAGTCTCTATATGTACGTATGCAGCATTTATTTATTTATTTATTATAATATTTTTGTCTTATAATAACCCTTCAGCCAGGAAATGGAAGTCCATGCATATCATACAGTGTTTGTGTAATGTAAAAGATTAAATGATGTCATTGCTTTACTGTTAGTAAATCATTTCTAAATTTATACATATTATCTGGCTATGGCATTCCTCTTTGAGTTGTGCTGAAATTACACCAAAGTAGTGCTCTTAAAGAGAAGACCCATTAAAAATGATACCAGGAGTAGTATTTAGTATTTCAGGGTGATATTGGTGAGTCTGGTTAGGCAGTCTGTGTTTGAAGTTTAGCATTTTTGCAAACAGATGTTGATATTTAGGTATTTGATAATGAGGCTGTTGTTTTTGTGTAGCGTACAGTAAAAATAAAAGCAGAACATCAAAAAATTTGGCACTGTAGTGCGACTTTTTATACATTTAGTTGTGAGCACTTTAAGAAACCAGGGACGATATTCTTTGTGATTGTAACTGAAGATTTGCTGTAGAGTATGACATGATACCTGATACTGTGCATACACAGAAACATAAAATAGTGTTAACCTTATTTTGAGTGTACGTAGAAAGTAAAATTTGCACAGTGTGTTGAAAAATGGGCTTTTCAGAAAGTTGAGTTGGAAAAAATGATGTTATTTAAATGTAAGGCTTGTAGAATGCTAAAAATAAATCAACAGAGGTAAAATAGTGTTTTTTGCTGTATGTAATTTGCCTGATTTTTGATTCTGAGAATCAGATATAACAAATAGAATAAAAAAGCACAGTTGGTTGAACTGGCTGCTTGTTCTTTAATGCCTGGAGGCTATGCAATTTATTACCCAAACTGGACAACATTTGCCAGATTAAGCTTGTTTGTGTCTTTCGGCTTTTCCCGGTTAGGGGTTGCCACAGCAGAACTCTGGTCTGCTAATGATTGGTACTGGATTTTTACGTACCGGGTTACCAGCCCTGATGCACAACCTTCAACGAAGGCACATCCCATTTACATATACCTCCACACAGAAGACGCTCTAGCTGAGAATCAAACGGGACAATGTCTTGCTATGAGGCGACAACGCTACCGCAGCACCACCACCGCAGTTCTATTTGCCAGATTAAGCAATATATACAAATTAATGATGTAGCTCCTGCAACAGATTAAGGTCAAAGGGGGCCCGAGAAATCAAATCACATGACCACTTGTGATCAAATAAGTGTTTAGTGTGATTCATGTATGATCAGTCTTATGACCACTGAACAAGCTTATTATCTGATCCCATGAAAACATGCTAATTGTTATTATGTAACTTATTCAGCAAACTTACAGGTTGATAAGCATAACACATTTATACAATGGACATATGCACTTCATAGGTAAGTACTAGGCAAGTAGTCTACATACCATTGAAAGCCTAGGCAGTAAACCATATTCCAAACTGTCCTCCAACCTTAAGGAGGTGCCTCCCAGTCTTGTGACAGTGTCTCCATGTTTGCAAAAGACAAAAAAAAAAAGAGAGAAACATTTCACCTCCAGACGAGTTGGACGAGATAATGATCTGGAATTCCTCCATGTCCAACATAACTTTAAGAAGATCCCTTATCACATCATGGCTAGTTATAGGACCCATTGTATGTCCCCCTTAGCCCATAGCTCCTACCTAACTGGTATGGAATCCCTCAGAATTAAGCCAAACACCATTCTCTTAGAGACTTCAGCTACCCTTCAATTAACTGGGAGACAGATACATCCTATAACATGTCTGCAAGAGGCTTCTGGACATAATGAATACAAACTCTGTGAACTAGTTAGTCTGAATACCAACCAGGAGCAAGAAAATCCTGGACTTGGTCCTTTACAGTATGGGACAGGTCTGCTTCCTACCAATTGTAACTCCCTCCCTGGAAAAATTGAACTGCAAATCAGTCACATTCTCCCTAAAACTGAAGGGACAAACATATTCTCCCTAAAACTGAAGGCACGGACATTCTCCTGTACTTCAGTATTCAGAGATTATGCCTAATGACCCCACTGCTTATGCAGAATCCTTTGCTGCCAAATTCTATGCACATGTCAATAGCTGTACTATATAGCTGCATCTGTTCCCTACCAAAGTAAATACAGCTCTAAATTTGAAATTAAACCCCTATGGTGGAACCCAAATATAAACAGGCACTATGACAAAAAAAAAAAAAAAAACTCATTGCACGTTAAAATAAATGCATCTCTCAAGATGCAAAAAAAGCTCAATATAAACTTAGCTTGGTAGTCTGGACCCAGATCAATCGACCAAGCCAGATATGAAGTAAAAATAGCCAGTTAGGCAAATGACAATCATAAAGCCTTATTTAATTATGGTAGAAACCTTAGAGACAATGCCCAGTAGTGCACAGAGCTACTAAATGATATCACATGCATGAAGCCAGATGTCATAGCCAATCTGCTAGCAGATAAATTTAACTCTGACTTCACCCCTGTCTCCCCTCCTACATTCTCAGATGTCTACACCCCACCCTCACATTTTCAACAAACAAGTTCTCAAAGCACTGTCTAAGGCCAAAAACTCTGCTTCTATTGAACTGGATAATATACAGGGTGCTTAATGGCCTGCCTGAAACAGACCTGTCAGACCCCCCTACAGAAGTTATTTAATGTCAGCCTCCAAACAGGTTTTGTGCTGGTTGAAGTGAGGACAGCAACTGTCAACCACTTGTACAAATGTGGGGCATCAATGAACCCGGGGAAATTATAGACCCATAATTTTGGCCAGCCTCATCTATAAGGCTGTGGAAAAGATCATTATGGAATCAATAAATAAGGATATAGGTAACCTATAAACTGGACCTAAGCCTGTTTGGATTTGCCAATAGCAGATACTGCCTTATTAACCTAGTTAACGTCTTTGAGAAGGTTATTGATGCAATGGGTGACAGCAAATCAGTACACAATGTATATCTAGACCTCACAAAGACATTCAACACCATCCCACACTCATGTATCATAGATAAAGCATCCCAGCTCAATGGTAATCCCTATGTAATTTATTGAATGACAAATTTGTTTACAAATAGAATCCAGGAAATTAGGGTGGTTGCAGTACCCCCCCAAAAATCCTGTTGCTAGTGGTGTACCCCAGGGCTCAGTCCTTGGGCTATTCTTCTTTGGCATTTACTTCTTGGAGATCAACGCTACTGGTAAGGGTTTATGCTAATCATGTTTGCAGATGTCTATAAACTTGGTGCCATCATAAGTTCCTCAGAGGACACCAAGATCCTCCAAGAAGGCCTTTCCCAAACCAATATCTGGTGTCAAAGCCATGGAATAAAACTAAATGCCAAGAAATGTAGAATAGTATCCTTTGACAAGCAAGATGCCCTTGATAACTGTGACATTGACAACAATGACATGAAAAGTGATTCAGTAATTTGGGATTTGGGAACCTGTTTTGAAATAAACTGTCCTTTGATCACCATATATCCACTATTCTAAGAAATTCCTTTTTTATTGCACAGCTTGTTACTAAGGTATGGTATCTAGGCCCAAGGGTGTGGTCATTCATCTGTATGTTGCACTCATTTGGCTGATCGTTGAGTATCATGCCCCTTTAAGTATGTATCTGTCTAAACATATGACACAACGTGAACACATGTAGCACTTTCTTACTAAAAAAATGAAGGGCTTAAATCATAAATGCCATGCAGACTATCTCAAAGCCTTGGCCATCTTCTCAGTGTCATATAGGCTACTGTGAGGAGATCTCTGTCTTGTGTACAGAACCTTAACAGACTGTATCCTGTCAGACCTTCTGTGCATTCACAAGTCCAGTGGGGTCATAAATACCCACTCAAGAGATCTAAATCTCTTGCAACATAAATGAACATGCTGGAAAGATAAATATGTATCACAGAAAATATCATTTCTTTGGAATTGCCGTCCTCTCCACATAAAGAAGAGTACTTCTCTTAATACTGTTCAGCTATATTCTGGACAAGTGGATGAATAACCACAAACTCACCTGTGGTTTAGCACCCTTGTCCTTCATGGATACGGACAACATGTAAATGTTCTGCTTGTCTCTGGGTTATTCATACTTAAATTGGCATTGTCAGTGATGCAACGGTTAATACATTCACCTTTGGTGCAGAAAACTGTTGGTTTTATTTCCACATGCGGTAAATGGATTACTGACTCTGCAGTGCAGCATAAGTGAGGTGCTGTACTTCTAAGTGTGTCATCCTTCAGGTGAGAGGTTAAAATGTGACCCCATCTGCATAAGATGGTTTAGCTCAGGTGAATATGAAAGATCCCATGGCACTTATTGAAAAGAGCGGTGTTTTTTATTTTGTGAATTCACATATATCTATATTGATCATTTGCATATTTACATTATTTGCAAATATTTACGTCTCCATACATTTACTTTACATTTTCAAGTATTTCCCCCACTCTTTTAGCCATTACTGAAACAGTATCTCTTTCAGCATCTTTGCTAAAGTCCATCTCCCACTGTATTTAATTTCATTGAATCTTTCATTCCATATTGCCCATGCACTATAAAAAATAATTCCGTCCATCTTCTTTACTTCTTCTTCTTGTCTTCATGCTCCATAATAACCATATTTTGTCATGTCCATGATTAACAGTTCATATTTTAAATACTTTTTAACCATATCATGTTTACATATTTCTACCTATAATTTCTTAATTCTGTCACATTTCAAAGAAACATGTTCTACAGTTTTTAATTCTCCACACTTATTACAAGTTCTATCTTGTTTTCTCTTATACTGTATATTAGCTTTTACAGGCAGTTTGCATATGGATAATCTCCACAAAAAATCATTACATTCCTTTATTTTTTTTGTAATTTTCATATCTACTTAATATAGTTTTTTCTTATTCATTTCAAGGTATTTCCTTGGGTCAGCAAAATAAAAGTTTTTCATTACATTAATATACCGTTCCTTCCTGTTCTTTTATATTACATTCTTTTTTTTTCCATAATAACATTTTATTCTGATATTCTTTTATTTTGTCATTATTAATACTTTTACTTCTCTTCTTAACTTCCATTCCTTCCCATACAGCTTTACATTTATAATGCATTATCATTTCTATCAAATTTCTTTCTTCCTTCGTAATACTTTTTAATGCTTTGTATAAACTTAATGATGCTGCACACGCAATAGGATTAATTCAATCTATACCCCCTTGGTCTTCTTTCATATATACTGTTCCTCTTTTAACCCGGTTCAGTCTAGAACCCCAAATAAATGAAAATGTTAACATCATTAGTTCTTTTTCATATTTTACAGGTATCATATAAACATTAGCTATATATGATATTTTACCTAATATCATAGTATTGATTACATGTGCCTTCTTTCTGTATGAAACCTATATGTTTTGGAAGATATAAACATGTCCTTTATTTCTTTCATCACTTTGTCCCATTGTTCCTGTTTATATTAATTTTTCCCAAATTATAATCCTAACACATCTATATAATTGTCATTATATCCAGCACCTCCTATTTCCCCATTAAAACCAAACCCTTTACTTTTTTCTTTATTTATAATTAATCCAATTCTTTCAGGAACCAACAAAACTGATGAACATACACGGAAATAGTCAATCTCTGTAGTATCAGGACAATCCAAAAACAGGCATAAGTATATTCCAAAGCGTAAAACTTTTATTCAAGGCACAAAACAAACGGATAAGCGCTTTCACATACACAATGTATGCTTCTTCAGATCCAATTTCTTATGCTTTAGCCACTCATTTAAATATTCAATGTTTATTGAATCAATTAAAATAATTATATTAAATATATCAAATAAAGCAATTAACTAATTAAACCAGTGGAGTCAATTAAAGTATAAATTTTCAAAAGTAAGTAGTCAAGTTGAGATAAAATACGATGGTTTCATTAAATGCTGGTTAAAGCTATAGTGCTATAAATAACTAAAACATTTACTAATAGTTATGCTATGAATAAATGACTTAAAATACATGAATTAAAAGGTGTTTGTATATTAAAAAATATGCATCAACAATTAATAATACTAGTATATTCATATAATATAATTCAATACTACTATGACCATACATAGATAGGTAAATAAATAAGAAAAAGAAATAAAATAAATAAAAAAGAAAAGCGTTTTTTCACCTACTCTGCCCACGCATGTGGAATGTTTCCTGAAAGTTTGTGAACAGAATATTTATAAATATTTCTTTAATGGACACAAGAAATGTTGTTATTTTAACTTGAGCAATAAGGAATACATTTCATTGAGGTCATTACGCAGTGATCCCACACTTAATTTTAAACCAGCAGATAAGGGGGGTGGGATTGTAATATTTAACGCAGAAGAATATGACCAACTTATGCTCATGATGTTAAGCAATAAACAGACTTATTTAGAAATATCAAAAGAGACTCTCGACAAGATTTGCAGAGAGATAGCTGATAACCTTTATGATATGCTAATGTGTCAACAGATAGACAAAGATCTATATGACTATTTTAGTAGAGAACATTCCAGAATACCGATAATTAAAGGCCTACCTAAAATCCACAAAAATATAGAACCCCCACCCATGAGACCTATAGTTTCAGGAGAATTTTGGGCTACTGAAAATATATCCACTTTTCTTGAAAAAACATTGAGACCACTAGTAAATGATATTCCAACTATTCCTAAAGATACTTATACACTCTTGGAACATATAGAACAATTGAAAGAACCCTTATCAAAGGATACGCATCTATTGATCACTCTGGACGTTTGCAATTTATTTACCTGCATTCCAAATGAGTATGGAATTCAGGCCATAAGGGAACTTATTTCACCCAGAGGGAAGTTCAGTAAAAACAAACAGATACTTATTTGTCAATTACTCGACATTGTTCTATCGAACAATGTCTTTTTATATGGGCAAACAATCTATCACCAAAAATGGGGTGTCGCTATGGGAACCCCATGCGCCAATACATACGCGAACCTTGTAGTCTTTCAATGGGAACAAACATTTTTATTTAATCATCCACTGTTTGAAAAAGTCACACTATACAAAAGATTCGTGGATGATATACTTATTGTTTGGAGAGGTACCCAAGAAGAATTCAAAATTTTTCTACATTATCTTGGCAATACAACTACCTTCTTAACCTTCACTATGGAAGCTTCTAATGACACAGTTAGCTTCTTAGATGTGAATTTAAGTATTAAAGAAGGCAATTTAGTCTCGAGTCTTTATAGAAAAACTTGCTGGAAAAATACTCTATTAGATTTTGATAGCATGCATCCACGGCATGTGTTTCCAGCTATTATTAAAAGCCAGCTTATGAGAATAAATAGATTATGTAGGGAACAGGAAGTGAAATTTAAAGAGGTAGAAAAAATGGTAAAATTGTTCCAGGAGAGAGGCTACAATAGTAAGATGGTGGAATCAATTAGAGAAGAAATCTTTACACCAGTTCCCTCTGAGATATTTAATAAGAATCTTAATAAAAATATTAAGAAATATAATGTTAAAACTGCAGGCAAGGAAAACATTGCGAAAGATTCTATAATAGTAAGATACATCATGACTTATACTAATGGTAGTCAACTTATAAAACATATTATCCAGAGTAACTGGAAAATCTTAACTATAGATGGAAAAACTGCTAGAATTGTAGGTACTTATCCTAAATTTACTTACAGGAATAGTAAAAATCTAAAACAACTACTATGCTCAAATTCTAGATCAAACGTCAACTTTGATAAGAAAGAAAATGTGAGACTAGGAACCTACCCATGTGGACATTGTAGCATGTGCACACATATTACTAATGAACAGGATTTTATGCATCCAATGTTAAATTATACATTCGTTCCTAACTTTGAGGCAACGTGTGAAACAGAAAATCTTATATACCTAGCTACCTGTGGCATGTGTCCAGCATTCTATGTAGGACTAACAAAGAGGAAATTAAGAAATAGGGTATATAACCATATTTATGATATAAGGCGCAATAATGAACAGAACGCCTTAGCAAAACACACTATAGAATGTAATGGCCACTACTTTAAATTTCGAGTTGTAGAAAGAGTATGTGGCAATAGGAGAGAAAGAGATAATATGAATTTATTAGAAACTAGAGAGTTACACTGGATTTTTAAACTTAGAGCACATCAATATCCAGGCATCAACCAATATGTATCCATCAAACCAGTACTTAGAAATAGGAGATGATTTTTGCACCAAAACAAGCTATATATATTATTTATTTTATCATATTCATATTTATTTATTTATCCACACGTCTGTACACATTAATGTATTTATATTATATTGATATATATATATATATATATATATATATACTTATATTTATATTATATATTCATATAATATATTATATTTAGATATTGATATGACCACTTAATTTATATAACTTATATAATCAATTTATGAATATATAAGATATTTTATTGACTATTATACATGTAGCATGAATTCATATGGATTTATTTTTCCATTTCATATATTTATTTATTTATTTATTTATTTATTTATTATTTATAAATATCTGGATATGGATTTATTTATCTATGTGTTTATTTATTTACCTATCTATGTATGGACATAGTAGTATTGAATTATATTATATGAATATATTAGTATTATTAATTGTTGATGCATACTTTTTAATATACAAACATATTTTAATTCATGTATTTTAAGTCATTTATTCATAGCATAACTATTAGTAAATGTTTTAGTTATTTATAGCGCTACAGCTTTAACCAGCATTTAATGAAACCATCGTATTTTACCTCAACTTGACTACTTACTTTTGAAAATTTATACTTTAATTGACTCTACTGGTTTAATTAGTTAATTGCTTTATTTGATATACTTAATATAATTATTTTAATTGGTTCAATAAACGTTGAGTATTTAAATGAGTGGCTAAAGCATAAGAAATTGGATCTGAAGAAGCATACATTGTGTATGTGAAAGCGCTTATCCGTTTGTTTTGTGCCTTGAATAAAAGTTTTACGCTTTGGAATATACTTATGCCTGTTTTTGGATTGTCCTGATACTACAGAGATTGACTATTTCCGTGTATGTTCACCAGTTTTGTTGGTTCCTGATTTATTTTGCTGTGACTGGTGAACCTTTCGAGTAGTAGGTGATTCGTATTATATAATCCAATTCTTTCCAACATTACACCTAACTTCAAGTTTACTCTTTCCATCCATAGTGAATTATTTGTAATATCATCTGCATAAGTATACATTATTGACAGCTGTACCTCTTTTACCATGTTATAACCTCCATTTCTTGACATTTTGTTAATTTTAATCACTGTTATATTCATAACCAATGAATAAATTAAATTACTTGCTGGACATCCCTATCTTATTCCACTTTCTATTTTTATTTATTCCCCTATCCATCCATTCACATTTAGTTTCTCATAATTTTTCAAATACACTGATTTAATTACACTTAAAACCTTTTCACTTATATTGTATTCTTGTAAAATCTCCCATAATTACTTATGTTGTATGTTATCATAAGTTTACTTATGTCTCCCATCATTATTTTTGTCTCTACTTTCTTATTAATATTGCTGTCAAATACCTTTCTTATTACCCATAATATTCGTGACTTCCCTTACCTTTTCTCCCAAATATATTTTTCTCATATACTTTTTCCATCTTACATTGCATTCTTTTTGAATTCTCATAAATGTTTTGTAATCTGTGTTATTCAATGTTAATTCATCTCCAGTTTTTTAACTTGTCTCTATCCTCTTTTTTAATATAAACTTTATTACTCCAGTACAGATTTCTTTATATTTAATCCCTGTTTCTGGCCATTCATTCATCACCTTGATAAACATTACTTTTTGTCAATTCTCCATGTCTTTATACATGTTATATTTGATTCTATCTATTCCTGTTGCAGAGTTCATGTTTATATATTTCATAACTTTATTCAGTTCATTTATATTTATTCCTTTTTCTAAATATTCATTATCTTCTTTGCTTAATTTCTCTCCATCATAAACTTTTCCTATGTTCACTTATTTCTTAATAAATACATTGAATACTTGTTATTTAACTATTTCATATATCCCTTATTGTTTTTAATTAATTTACCTTCCTTATCTTTCAATTCTCTTATTTTTATTTCTTTCATTATCTTTCACAAATAAGGTGCTACCTCTACTTTTTTTCCTTGTAGCAAATATTTTTGTTTATATAACAGATTATGTATCTTAATCTGGTTCATTATATATATTTCTTACTCCATCTCATACAATGTTTTTCTCTTTTTCTATTACCTCTTTAAATATTTCTTGACTTAGCACTTTATATTTGTCTTTATTTTCTTTCTTTTCTATACATTCTAAGAATACTTTTTATATTTTTCTTTAAAATGCATCCATCATACCCTCCAGTTTTCATAAAACTCTTTCATACGTATATGATGTTTCCAGAGTACACTAAGTTATTTTCTTTCTATTAAATCCAAATCTTTTTTCATTAATTCTTTTAATTCCTTTTCCTATCTTAATGTCTTCTTCATTTTCTTGTATTTTAATCCAAATCACTATATGATCAGAAAACCCGGTATACTTAATTCCTTTTTGTATAACTTTTAAACGTTCTGAGATTTAAAAAAATAGTCTATTTCAATTTTAATCTAATTTCTCTTATACGTCCAATGTTTATTTTCCCAGACCTTTAACTTACCGCTCCTCATAATTTCAGTAACTATTTTAACATCGCAATTATTTTTTTTTTCTTAGGTTACAATTAAAACCCCCCTGCTATTCTTATATTTATATTTACACATAAATAATTAAGTATACTTTTGAACATAGTCTCTCTTTGTTTTTTGGTGATGTATGCATATAAATCTACAACTCTATATACATATTTTCTCTTTCATATGTTTAACACAGTTACTCTACCTATTTAAACTATTTTAACATTTTATATCTTAATATCTTTTTGACATGCTATACATATGCCCAAACATGTTTCTTTACCTGTATTCCAAGCAACAGTACCATTCCAAAGTTTTTCTATTTGTATTTTTTCATCTGTTAATAACCTTATATCCTCTAATATTATTACTTCAGCATCTATTCCAGCACACCATTGTAATATACTAATTCTTCTCTTAGTGTTTTTCAAGTTGTTAACATTTAAAGCTAATATTCTCAGCTTTTACAGAACAATTATTGTAATATAATTTCAATCCTTTATCTTTTTGATTTTCTCTAAACATATTTTTTTTATTTTATTTTCCTTTCTGTAACTCTTTTTTCCTACTGAATTAGTTTTTCCTTTTACTTTTTGTCATTTAGACTCTTCTTTACTTGTCTCATCTGCTACTTTTTCTATTTCTTTATCTCTTCCATTACCTTTATGTATAACCTCTACATTGATTTAATTTTGCAGAACTTGTTCTTGTGTCACAATTGCTTCCACCTCTTTCTCCTGTATAACTTCATTTTCACCTTCTTGTATGTGTGTTTCACATTCTAACCATGCATGTCCAGTATTACCATATTTATTGCATTTTAAATCACTTTTTTTGCATTGTCCTGTATTACCACACAAACAACATTTTTCCTTATCACATTAATTAATCACATGATCATCTTTTCCACAAAACTAACAAGTCTTTAGTTGCTCTCTGTATCTCACAAAACCCTTATTACCATGAACATTAATAATAATTGGTATATGAATCACATTGTCATTATCCATCTTTAATATTACTCCACATTCCCGTGCCCTAGTCCAAAGTCCTCTTTCATCATAAACCTTTGTTGTATCCAATACTCCCTTACACACAGTTAATAAATTCATTTTTAAATCTATAGGTTCAACTTCTGTTCTAAATTGAACCAATATTCTTGTTTTTGTCTGTCTAAAAAAAAGGTTGAAGCACATATACAGACCGAGGATATAGATTTCTTTTTTTGTTCATATTTCAATATGAAATTCTCCATTTATTGCCAATTCTCAATAATAAATCACAAAAAGTCTCATTGTTAATAAGAATAAATGCTCTTACCTCCTTTGCAGTCACATCTAAAGGTGCAATTAAGGAGTCCCACACTTCATACCTTTCTAGTCTGTTCTCCTTTTTACTACTTATATGAATGAAATACCTTCTCTTCATATCCTTCTTTTCTTCCTTTCTAACTTCTCCTTCTTTTACTGTTTGTGCCTATGTCTTCTCACTGACCTCTTCTTTTCTCTCCTCTTTTTCTATTTTCTCCATTATGTCACTCCACTAAATTGCTGTATTACTTTCTGGCTCACTCTGGTTGATCATTTGCTCCAAATATTCATCCCGCTACCCTCCGGACTGAAGGGTTGAAATAATATATCCATCCTGTTTTTCCATTTCACCCCTGAACAACTGTTTTTAGAATAATTCTTCCGAATCGGGCTCCACCTCCTCCTGTACATCAACCTGCTCCCGTCTCCTCTTCTCTTCCAATACAGACTAATTTTCTGCCATCATAACATTTACTTTCTCACTTGGCAGCAATTTTGACAACTCCTTACTGCCTTCCACAATAAAACAACACTAGCGTTATCAACACCTTGGGGTACATCCTCCATGGCTCTGCTGTCTCTCGAGGCCACCTTCATGCCTGGAATAGAGACAGAAACCAGATGTGCCACCTTCAATTTCAATCCCTATGCCGAAGAGTAGGGGAAGTTCCCTGATGGTCTGGCCATATTTCTTCTAGTAGAAGTATAAATACCACCTCCGGTCTTACCAGAAAAGAGGCTGCTAGCCTAGTGGAACTAACCAGGTCAACAAGGGATAAATAAATAAAAATGTAATGGCTAAAAACCTCATGGGAATGTATGACTAGGCTTCTAAAGATCCTTACAGAGAAGTAGCCTGGTAAGTACCTGTGAACATAAGATAGAGTGTAGAGAATTTGATGCTGCCCATACATATTTCTAGGATTACCTTAAAGGTAGCAGAGTGCTACTTTGCTTGACATGTAATGGATGTTTTTTCCAGGTATGGGATTACCTTAAAGGTAGCAGGGTGCTACTTTGCTTGACATGTAATGGATGTTTGTTCCAGGTTTGGGGAGACATTGAGATGTAAATCTATCATGTCAGCATGTCTTATTTATTTGTTGATGAAGGTTTAGGTCCTTTAACTGGGTATTTGAGAAACCATTTGTTCTGCAGAGGAACAGGAGATCAGGAAAGTTTGGTTCTTTCATGGTTCAAAGGCTGGACACATCTCCAAGGTGCAGTCTTTGAGAGCAAGTACAGGGAGAGAACTACCAGTCTGTATATATAATCAAGGGTTTTGAAACATTGACTTTTCTTCAGCTGATAGCAATGGAAAAAAAAGCTGTAAAATAATTTATAGGACAAACATAAATGGTACCTTTCTGGGAGATGTTGCTTCACATTGGGCATGAGTTTTGGTCCTATATTACAAATGTTGATGCATTTTGTCATGGATTTTGGCCATAAAAATGAGTATTTGTGTGAATGTTGACATCCGGATCTGTCTTATAGGTTCATAGGTTCATAGGTAGGTACTAGGCTATTGACCCTAGGGCCTATACAAGCCTAGCCAAAAAGGTACCCTGGCTTTCGCCACCCAAGAAAATTATTTTCCTGTGCCCCTGTCAAGCAGAACCACAGAAGTGATCCCCGGCGTGAATTTCCTATTACCCATCCAATCATCAAGATTTATCTTGAAGAGTGCTAATGAGGAGCTCTATTTGACATAGATAGGTAGTCTGTTCCAGAGTATGGGAAGTCTGTGGGACAGAAATCTATCCCTCCAGCATGTTCTATTTATTGTGGTGACAAGGTTTAGGTCCCTAGAGTGTGTAGCTCAGAGGGATTGGGATTTCTTTAAGTGGTGCATGTCCAACAGCACTGGGTTTGACATAGCTTTGTATGTTAGGCAGAGATCACCTCTGAGTAGGCGATATGCGATGGAGTAAAGCTGGAGTTTTTTGAGATGGTCTGCGTAAGGCATCTGTTTGAGGCCAGTAATCCTCTTTGTGAGGTATTTTTGCGACCTTTCCAGTTGTTGTAGATGTCTTGTGAGGTACATACCAAAAGGGGCATTGTACTCTATAATGGGTCTCATGAGTGATGAGTAGAGGGGAACAATGACCTCTTTTTTTCTGGATGAGAAACCTTTTATGATGAGGTGTGCCATGTAGAAGGATTTCCTGACCACTATGGCGATGTGATTATCAAAGGAGAGACTACTGTCCACCTGTGTCCCAAGGTCTCGTATCACACTTTTATTGTTAAGTAGACTACCGCCTATGTGGTAGTTCATGGGTACAGTGTTTTTACCAAAGGGGATGACAATGCACGTTTTGGCATTGAGCTTGAGACCATGGCTTTGACACCAGGCATCTGTCTCAGTGAGGCCCTTTTGTAGGATGTCCACATCATTAGAAGTTTCGATTATGGCTCCTAGTTTGCAGTCATCTGTGAATTTAGTTAGCCAAAGACCTTCTGTGTTAGCCTGTACTTCAGAGAAGTAGATACCAAACAGGAGAGGACCCAGGACTGAACCCTATGGTACTCCACTTGTCACTGGTCTGAAGTCTGATTTGGAGTCTGCTACTTTCACAGTGTGGGTTCTGTCAGTAAGCCAGTTGGCAACCCATCTTGTGACATAGGGATTTATACCTAGTTTAGTGAGTTTATCTATAATTCCAGAGTGGGGGATGGTGTTGAACACCTTGGCGATATCTAGATAAGCTGTGTGAACCACCTTACCCTCATCTATGGCCTTGGTTGCTACTTTAAAGAAGTCTATCAGGTTTAGGAGACATGATCTGCCTTTTACAAACCCGAACTGTGTGGGGTCCAGAGTTTGGAGATCTCTAATGTCTTTGTTTATGAGTTGTATGATGATACGTTCCATGGTCTTGCAGACCAGGCTCGTCAGGCTAATGGGGCAGTAGTTCCCAGGGTCTGTTGTGGCCCCCCCTTTGTGGAGTGGGATAACCATCATGGTGCACCATTCAATGGGCATAAAGCTTGAGGTGAGGCTATGATTGAACATGGTACTTAGGTGGGGTGCAAGTTCATTCTGTAGTTCGTGTAGAAGGCAGACTGGGAAGTTGTCAGGTCCCATGGATGCTGTGTTCTTGGCTTTGAAGAGTGAGGTTTTTACCTGTGCAGCCGTGATTACAGGAACTTTGCATTCTTCAGGTATAAAGATGGGCCCTTTGGGGGTGAGAGGGTGGGTAAAGTTAGCACTGAACCTATCTGCCAGGATGTTGGCAATATCAGTTGGTTCTGTATATTTAGCTTCATTGTGCTGTAACTCAGAGCAGATCTGAGTGTTGCCATTGAGATTCTTGACATAGCTATAGAATGCTTTGTGGTTGTCTTTAGAATCAGTGGCAATTTTGTTTTCATAACTAGCTTTGGAGGATTTTATGAGGGATCTCAGCTTCTTACTGAGGCTGACCAGGGAGTTCCTCCAATCGTGGGATTTTACTCTTTTTTGCAACTGTTTCTTTCTTCTGTTGTAGAGTTTGTTTATGGCAGAAGTCCACCAGATTGGCTTCCTTTTTTTGGAGGATAGCATCTTGGTTCTGTTAGGGATAGCACTATCCATGCACTCGTGTAGGTGCTTATAAAGTGCATTTGTGTAGGGTTCAGCAGTCGTACCTCTATTGTCCATCTGCATGGGTGTTGTGAAGTTTGCCACTTCTGTCTTAAGTAGCGTGAAGTTGGCTTTGGAGAAATATTTTACGGTTGTTTTCCTAATCGAGGTGGGAGCGGGATGTGGATGTCTAGGGTGATTAGCTTGTGGTCGGATCTGACCAACGAGGAACTGACCTCTGGTGTGGAACACCGGTCACCCATGTTGGAGATGACCAGGTCTAGGATATTGCTGCCCCTGGTGGGGGTGTGGATACGTTGATCCAAGGCGTTGGAATTGATGATTTCCAGAAAACGTTGAACAAAAGAGTTGGTACATGAGTAGTTTTCCCAATTAATGGTAGGGTAGTTGACAGGTAGCTGTATTGCTACTTTATCTCCCCCAAACTATGGTAAACAAGTTATATCACACATCCTTTGATTTTGACTATAACTTCAGTGTTTTATGTCTCTCCCACCCCCCGCCAATAGATATTTTGCTATTGTATATCCAAAAATGTATTATGTGCACAGTGCCCTAAAACTGCAGTGCTTGTATTAAAACATACCAGTTTCTTTCCTGTCTACATCATAACTGATATGTTTCCATTCCTCAGAAGTACAACTAAGCTTAATCCTCTCCCTGAATGGAATGGAGATGGTATTTACTTTTAATGACATGTAGGTCTTTCACAACAATCAGGCAACTGTCATCATGATTTAAAAAATCAGATAAAAGTGAGGAGGCAAGGGGGTAAAAACTTTAGCAAAACACTCAGTAGACTAAGAAAAAAATGTAATGAGATGGAAATGGAAATATAATGTATGACAATGGCTTGATGGTGACACAGTCGCATAAAGTTTAAGATGTTCATCTTTCCCACTGCTGCAGTAGCCTTTAGGATATATGGGTTGGGTCTTGCCAAAAACACAACAGCCAGTCATCAGCTTTCAAAAGATATGCCTCCCTCCTGCACTTCCAGTCTGACGATTGGACAACCCCCGAGGAGAGAAGATCAACAGTCAGAGTACTTTCTTGCCACCTCGTAAGGAAGCAACTTAGAGGCTCCACAAGAGCAACAGCCAGCCTTTCAGCTCCTTTCTGGCATATAAATCCCTTTAGGGGAACCCTTCCACACAGAAAAATATTTATTTTTAATGTGTTTCATTTATATATATTAAAAAGCAGCCTTTCAGATCCTTTCTAGCATATAAATCCCATGAGGGGAACCCTTCCATACAAAAAATATTTATTATTAATGTTTCATTTATATATTAAAAATACTTTTATTCTGCACTTCTGGCATGGTCCCTGTAAGAAACAGGTATTTCTTAACTATCATCTCTTTCCTGTCTGAGGCTGTTATTTTTAACTTTGGCTAGTGTGTGTGTGTGTGTGTGTGTGTGTGTGTGTGTGTGTGTGTGTGTGTGTCTTGAGCCAGCTATTTACTGTAAAAATATATTGCTTATCCAAACTTTTATTATTTATAAAAGTTTAATGTGGCACAATGTTCTATTTGGCAGGGAAGACAACAGGACATGTACTGTTTGTGTTCATGCTCTGACAACTCACCTGATATTTATTTCTGTCAGACAATTTTTAATTTTAATGCATTTCTGACACAGTTTTACTCTACTGCTTCTGTATTTACAGGGCATGTTGTGCAGGTGTTTCCGCTGTGACAACTTATCTGCCATTTATTTCTGTCAGACAAATTTTACTTCTGACATATTTCTGACAGAATTTGACTGTGCTGCATATGTATTTACAGGGCATGCGCTTATACTGTGATGACTTGCCATTTATTTCTGTCAGACTATTTCTAATTCTAAGGGCTTTCTGACAGGAGTTTACTGTACTGCTTCCTTATTACTGTGTTTTGAGGACTGTACAAAGGAAAAAGAATGTGTGCTACTTGTCTAGACTTTTGAAAACTTGCCTTATGACCGAATTGTTCCAGTGATCCTAGCCACATCTCTTCAGTCACAGCATGTGTACTTACCCTTCTCTTGCTGATCTGACTTCTGCATTTCCAAGAAAGAAAAATTACTTACCCGTGCGCCCTTGCTGACTATGCGGGCTCAGTCTGGGCCTTAGTTGATAGTGGAAGAACCTGTGGTGGCCATTTGTTGTTCTTCAGACTATTCACTTACCTCTCCGGCTTCCTCTGGTGTAGTCCTTTCTGCCAGTATGATGAGGAGGCCAAATCCTCTATAGCTGTTCCAATGTCTGAGATTGGGATGGGCATAGGAGAACCATTTCTTCTTGGACACGGATTTAACAGGGATGGATGTATCTGGTGGATGAGACCTCTAAATGGGGCGTAGATTCTTCTGTTAGTCTAACGCAGTATATACCTGTTAAGAAAAAAAAGATAAACACTGTTTACCTGAAGACATTGTATCTAATAGAATAAATAATGTTCTTACCTTAGGTAGCTAAGAACCCTTTACCGTCAGTCCTGGTACACAACATTCAGCTGTTAAGCAGGTCAGTTAATTAAAAAAATTACCTGAAGAAGACAAGTTGTGAGTATGTCATACACAGAGACTGAGGTGCATCTCTTACAGATTCTTAAACCCAGTTTTGTGATAATAAGGAAAGTAAATCTTCACAACCTTTTTAGGAGGTAATTTCCTTTTCAAATTGTTACCAAGATGAATGAGGTATTTTATAGGAACTAGTGGATGTTCCCATTCTTTTGAGGAGCTTTTACATCAAGTGAATTTGCATCATTCTGCTCCCTTTCCTCCTCTACTGCTGGCCTACAAGGTTGTACTTTGTACTACCTATAACAACACTGAGTCTCAGCCTTCAGTGCTTACATAAGCAGATAGGCTACTGTTACCATCTAAGCCTTCCCCTCTTGACTTAAAAGAGAAGGCTTTGGGACAGACTGGCTATGAAGATTTTTTTCTAATTCTTTCACACTGACATATATAATTTTCCATCAGAAATCCATTAAAAGCAAAAATTGTCTGACAGAAATAAATATCAGGTGAGTTGTCACAGTATGAACACAAACACTACATGTCCTGTTGTCTTCCCTACCAAATAAAACATTGTGCCACATTAAACTTTTATAAATAATAAAAGTTTGGATAAGCAATAGTCTCAGTCTTCAGTGCTCACATAAGCAGATAGGCTACTGATACCATCTAAGCCTTCCCCTCTGGACTTAAAAGAGAAGGTTTTGGGACAGACTGGCTATGAAGATTTTTTTTTCTAATTCTTTCACACTGGCATATATAATTTTCCATCAGTTCCATATGTGGGGATTTGTCTTTTTTAACTAGACAGTTTAAGTGATCTAGTTACCATGCTTTCCCCTGAAAATATTACCTATCTCAGTCTATTGGGTTTTTAACATATCTTGAAGATCTAAGCATGTCGTATAGGTATGTATAATTATGCAGATACTGTGTCTTGGACCTCTATTTTTGCTACAGTTTGAGGAGGCATGCCTGGATGCATATTCAGTAGTTTTCTGTTGAAAATAAGTCTGAAGTTATAAATTCACGTTTAGGGAAAAAATGTTTTATTTGGCCCATCTGCTACTCAGGTCAATCAGCAATTTGTTGAAAGAGGAAAATAAGTTTAGGGAGTGTCTAAAAATTTTCAGGCCCCCCTTTCAAATCTCCCTCATCCACTTTCATGCCAAAGAAACAAATAGAGATGACAGGAAGGGGAAAATAACAAAGAGAAACATTTCCAATAATGGGGCAGTATTCAACTTCAGGATGGCTATGCTAGCAGGACTCATGTCTTCCTCCTGCCTTAATCTCTTAAAACCTGCCCCAGCAACTGGCTCTGCTCATTCTGATTGGCAACAAATTGTGACAGCCTCATGGGTGTAAAAGGTGGTATATGTGGGATGCACTTGGCACTGGATACTAATACCTCCTTTAAGGGAAGTTCCTCCCCTCCCTCTGTACCAGACAGAAATTTCTTTTCCTCAGGTTTTTCAGGTTTACGCACCCTAGGAGTCATTGAACCAGCACCATTTATTCAAGGAACAAAGGCTTATGTTACAGAATACTGCTGGTACCAAAGAAAGCATTCTTGCAGACCAGTTTTAAATATTTCTTAACATTTCAGTGTCTCTGCATTACCCTTTGGGTTATTTCTTACTTAAACTGGGTTTGCAACGTTTTAGTTCCAGTTTTAGCTTAGAGTAGGCCGAATGGCAATCATATTTTCTTCCTTGTTTTGATGTCTTACTTATCTTTGCAGAGTCTTCTGACAGATGTCAAGAGCTCTTCACATGGGTTTTAACTCTTCTGACCAATATGGGATTCCAGATAAACTTTCAGAAGTCTTCCCTGACCATTTCACATCAGATTGTCTTTTGAGATGTCTTAAGAGAAAGAGGAAACCTTCCTGAGCCTCTCAAATTAGTCTTGGATTTCAGCCAGAGAGTTTCCTATAGTTCTTGGGTTCATGGCATCTATATTTCTCATGATTCCTCTTTCTAGGCTGCATATGAGAGAAGTTCTATGTTATCTGAAAAAACACATGAATCCAATACTTGCATGCTTCAGATACCTATTTTGGGGTTTGTATTAGTGGAGAGACTAAAAATACAAAAAAAATAAATATGTAATCCCCTTTTCTCCTCAACCTCCAAGTTAATCTGTAAATATACAAGCCTCAGAATTTCTTTAGAGGGCAATTCCTATGAGGGTAAAGATGAAAGCTTTGTGGGACTTTTCAGACAAAACAAAGCAATCTGTTTTGAAAGAGATGTGGGCTGTGATCCATGCCTTCTACTCTCTTCATTATCTGTGGTCTCCTGACTTTCTTCCTCATTGTGAAGATATGTGAAGGCTGCCAGCCTAGCTAGGTAGAATTTTGTAGATAATTCTATGTCTTTGTAAATATTAATAAAAGCCATAGGCTTGTTCTCTTAAATGTGTGCAGACTGTATTGACTGTTGAACTGGAAAGATGTAACAACAGTGCACTGTGCAGTAAGAAAGCTGATAAGTCAAGCATTTTATGACTATTTGATCTCAGGGCTTGGAGCCATGGTGTCTGAACCAGCAGATTATTTTTATGGTTTTGAGACCAGAGTTAATTGCTAGATTTTAAATATATAATGTCTTTAATTGCTGTGATTTCCTGACTAATGCAAGCTTACTAAGAAATGTAAATGTAGAGTTTCTGTTAGCCTGGGAAACCAGAGAATTGTTAAAAATGATGTAATCTAAAATGAGTCAGCAGGATGTGTTATCAATTCAAAGGACTTTCTCTGAGACAGAGAGAGCATTTTGGATTTTGTCTAAAGCTGACAACAACTCACCAGTACTCAGCTTTGCTCTATATGTAAGTTTATTTAGAACTATGATTGCTCTTAGATATAGATAGAAAATAGTAAGTTTAATTTAGTTGTTTTCTGTATTGATGTCAGAACTATTCTACTGTATTATTTTAAGCATTTCCCTGTGATCGCTGAACTCTTGACTAGCACTGTGTAGTAAGAAGTATTGTCTTGTGTTTTTTATAATTTATAATTAAATATTTTTAAACATTTCAACTGTGGCTGTTTTGTGTAGAGATAATTTAAGCTCTAGAGTACATTGCGTGTATATAGCCCTGGGTCACACTTACTATTTGGATAATAATATTGCACAGTAGTAATTTTGTTAGTAGCTGATATTAGTGGTTGGTGGCAGCTGGTACTACCATATAGACTGGCAGGAAGGGGCATAGCTGGAGAACTTCTGCCAGCCTTCCCCAGGAGCGTCTATGTGTTTGTATATAACTCATATCTTAAAGTGTGTGTGTGTGTGTGTGTGTGTGTGTGTGTGTGTGTGTGTGTGTGTGTGTGTGTGTGTGTGCGCGTGTGTCAGCTACTTGGGCAGGGACACAAAGCACTGGTTGGACAGACAGGGTGCTGGAGGTTTTATCTTGACCACTAGGCTGAGATCTATACCCTATAGCTGTGCCCGTTAAGAGACTTATTGGGGATCTATTGAGAAAGGGAGAAACCAGTCCCAGACTGACTGTGATATCTGTGTGCTCTTAAGGGAAATTATAATTTACTGTGTGTGTATTTGTTATCCTTCCCAATGTGGATGCCCCTCAGTAGTGGTGAGGATTGAGGCTGCATGATTACTGGGCCAGTGCATGGGCGTCACATATTAATTGTTTGGCAGTGGTGGAATATCCAGATCACATATTAATTGACTAGCAATTGGCTTGTAGTGGTGCAGATAGTGAATTCCTGTAGCTTGTGTACAGTGATCACTGAAGGTGTTTTTGTACTTTAAATCAATCATGCAGTGAATGTTCAGAGTTCAGATCACAATTGTTTTATTTCTTTTGTTACTTTAGTTAGTCAGGGAGAGCAGCAAGCATGTCAGCAGAGGAGTATGGCAAGCTGACAAGGAACCAGTTGGCTGAGATGTGCCAGGCTAAGGGACTGGTGCATGGAAAACTGACTAAGGCAGACATAATTGCAGCTTTGGTCACAGCTGCATCAGAAAACAGAAATCAGGAGGATGATCAGACTGGCCGTGGAGATGTACAGCACTCAGATAATGGGCAGCTCAACCTTTCTGCAGAGGACTTAAAATTCCATCTGGAGCTAAAGAGACTTGAGTTGGAGGCAAGGCATTTGTTAACAGAAGCAGCAGAGAGACTGAGACGTCTACAGGCTGAGGAGAATGAGAAACTGCTACGCCTGGAAGCTTAGGAAAAGGAGAGGCAGAGGCAGCATGAAAAGGAGATGCTGAATCTTTGCCAGAGTCATGGAGGTAATGGGGAAGGGAGTAACTGGAACCCAGAAGCAGAAAAGGTCAGTAAATTTCTTCCGCAGTTTACAGAGGGGATAATTTTGGTATTTTCCTTCATGTGTTTGAGAGGGTATGTAAACAGTATGATGTTGACCAAAGGCTCTGGGTATGGTTCCTGATCCCCTTACTCCATGGTAAAGCTGTAACTATTTTGTCCAAAATGTCTGACCATGATTTCTTAAATTACACTGCTGTTAAGAATTATCTCTTAGAATTTTTTAAGCTAACACCTGAAGCTTATAGGAAAAGGTTTTGTGAGCATAGACGGAAGGCAGATGAAAGTGTGTGTGAATATGTTGCTGAACTGAGCACTTATTTTCATAGGTGGGTGAGTGGATGTCAGGTCACCACTTTTGAAAGGCTGGCAGACCTTTTGGTGAGGGAACAAGCCCTTAGCACTTTGCCTGATGATATGAGGATCTGGTTAGCTGATAGACAATGTGGTACTTCAGATGAGCTGTGGAAGAAGGGAGACCTATACCTAGCAAACAGGGCATCCCTGCACAGGAAAGGAACTGCTCATAGGTCTAAAGGAACCCATGCTGGGCAGCCCAAACTGCCCCAACAGAATCTGTCAGTAGGAGGAGAAGCCACTAGTCCAGGTACACATCCATGACCTAGGGTTAAATGTTTTGAATGCAACCAATGGGTCCATGTGGCATACAGATGTCCACAGAGGCAAGGTGGAGAACAAAATGTGAGAGAACCAGTAAGTGAGAAAGACAAAATGCCAATAGTAGGTTGTCCTGAGACAAAAGGGGTAACGAACTACCATCCTGCAGATGTTCTGATAGGGAAGGATTTTGATGAGGCAGTACTATGTGTTAACGCAGTTACACGCAGTCAGGCTTTGAGACAGGCATGTGGGCCTGGTAGCCTGGGGGACACCCAGACAGACTGCATATTTGCAGCCAGGACTGGTGAGGTGGTTACTTCAGGGAGGAAGATAAGCTGTAGCAGTGAGACTGAATGTGAGCCACAGCTTCTTGTGGCTACTGATGTTCCCCTGGACAGAGTGACTGCAAAGATAGAGGTGAGTAGTAGTACCCAGGCTGACAGTGAGGCACCGCTGTCAGAGGATGCCAGACATCTTGTGGAAGGGGAACTGGGAAGGTTTACAAAGAGAGAGTTGAGACAGGCTCAGCTCTCAGACCCTACATTGCAAGGCCTGAGGCAAGTCACTAGTGAGGCACCTGATTCTCAAGGGAAGGGGGAATCTGTATACTGGGACAAAGGGTTAAAATATAGCGAGTGGACCCCTGAGGGAGGGTTAGAAAGTGAGAGTGTACAGCAGTTGGTAGTGCCTAGAGCCTACCATCTAACACTTCTAGCCATAGCCCATGATATTCCCTTTGCAGGTCAAATGGGCATAAAACGTACAAAGAAACATATTATGCAGAACTTCTATTGGCCTGGAATTTTCAGAGATGTAACAGGGTACTGCAGGACCTGTGAGCAGTGCCAAAAGGTGGGCAAGGCGGGAGACAAGGTGAGAGCTCCTTTGATGCCTTTGCCTGTGAATGAGGAGCCATTTAGAGGGTAGCTATGGATATAGTGGGGCCTCTGAGTACCCCAAGTTCCACAGGGAAAAAGTATATCCTAGTGGTAGTAGATTATGCTACAAGATGCCCTGAGGCAGTGAGTTTGTCCTCCATTGAGTCAGAAAATGTGGCAAATGTTTTGTTAGAGATTTTCAGCAGGGTAGGTTTCCCAAAAGAAATACTGACTGACAGGGGTGCTAATTTCATGTCAGAGCTGCTGGCTTGTCTGTGGAATTATTGTGGGGTGGAGCACCTCAATACCACCCCCTACAACCCCCAAACTAATGGTCTTGTTGAGAGGTTAAACTCTACAATAAACTCCATGCTATCTGCTATCTACATGCTATTAAACTGACAGGAGTTTACTGTACTGCTTCCTTATTACTGTGTTTTGAGGACTGTACAAAGGAAAAAGAATGTGTGCTACTTGTCTAGACTTTTGAAAACTTGCCTTATGACCGAATTGTTCCAGTGATCCTAGCCACATCTCTTCAGTCACAGCATGTGTACTTACCCTTCTCTTGCTGATCTGACTTCTGCATTTCCAAGAAAGAAAAATTACTTACCCGAGCACCCTTGCTAACTATGCGGGCTCAGTCTGGGCCTTAGCTGATAGTGGAAGAACCTGTGGTGGCCATTTGTTGTTCTTCAGACTATTCACTTACCTCTCCGGCTTCCTCTGGTGTAGTCCTTTCTGCCTGTATGATGAGGAGGCCAAATCCTCTATAGCTGTTCCAATGTCTGAGATTGGGATGGGCATAGGAGAACCATTTCTTCTTGGACACGGATTTAACAGGGATGGATGTATCTGGTGGATGAGACCTCTAAATGGGGCGTAGATTCTTCTGTTAGTCTAACGCAGTATATACCTGTTAAGAAAAAAAAGATAAACACTGTTTACCTGAAGACATTGTATCTAATAGAATAAATAATGTTCTTACCTTAGGTAGCTAAGAACCCTTTACCGTCAGTCCTGGTACACAACATTCAGCTGTTAAGCAGGTCAGTTAATTAAAAAAATTACCTGAAGAAGACAAGTTGTGAGTATTTCATACACAGAGACTGAGGTGCATCTCTTACAGATTCTTAAACCCAGTTTTGTGATAATAAGGAAAGTAAATCTTCACAACCTTTTTAGGAGGTAATTTCCTTTTCAAATTGTTACCAAGATGAATGAGGTATTTTATAGGAACTAGTGGATGTTCCCATTCTTTTGAGGAGCTTTTACATCAAGTGAATTTGCATCATTCTGCTCCCTTTCCTCCTCTACTGCTGGCCTACAAGGTTGTACTTTGTACTACCTATAACAACACTGAGTCTCAGCCTTCAGTGCTTACATAAGCAGATAGGCTACTGTTACCATCTAAGCCTTCCCCTCTTGACTTAAAAGAGAAGGCTTTGGGACAGACTGGCTATGAAGATTTTTTTCTAATTCTTTCACACTGACATATATAATTTTCCATCAGAAATCCATTAAAAGCAAAAATTGTCTGACAGAAATAAATATCAGGTGAGTTGTCACAGTATGAACACAAACACTACATGTCCTGTTGTCTTCCCTACCAAATAAAACATTGTGCCACATTAAACTTTTATAAATAATAAAAGTTTGGATAAGCAATAGTCTCAGTCTTCAGTGCTCACATAAGCAGATAGGCTACTGATACCATCTAAGCCTTCCCCTTTGGACTTAAAAGAGAAGGTTTTGGGACAGACTGGCTATGAAGATTTTTTTTTCTAATTCTTTCACACTGGCATATATAATTTTCCATCAGTTCCATATGTGGGGATTTGTCTTTTTTAACTAGACAGTTTAAGTGATCTAGTTACCATGCTTTCCCCTGAAAAGATTACCTATCTCAGTCTATTGGTTTTTGACATATCTTGAAGATCTAAGCATGTCGTATAGGTATGTATAATTATGCAGATACTGTGTCTTGGACCTCTATTTTTGCTACAGTTTGAGGAGGCATGCCTGGATGCATATTCAGTAGTTTTCTGTTGAAAATAAGTCTGAAGTTATGAATTCACGTTTAGGGAAAAAATGTTTTATTTGGCCCATCTGCTACTCAGGTCAATCAGCAATTTGTTGAAAGAGGAAAATAAGTTTAGGGAGTGTCTAAAATTTTTCAGGCCCCCCCTTTCAAATCTCCCTCATCCACTTTCATGCCAAAGAAACAAATAGAGATGACAGGAAGGGGAAAATAACAAAGAGAAACATTTCCAATAATGGGGCAGTATTCAACTTCAGGATGGCTATGCTAGCAGGACTCATGTCTTCCTCCTGCCTTAATCTCTTAAAACCTGCCCCAGCAACTGGCTCTGCTCATTCTGATTGGCAACAAATTGTGACAGCCTCATGGGTGTAAAAGGTGGTATATGTGGGATGCACTTGGCACTGGATACTAATACTTCCTTTAAGGGAAGTTCCTCCCCTCCCTATGTACCAGACAGAAATTTCTTTTCCTCAGGTTTTTCAGGTTTACGCACCCTAGGAGTCATAAAACCAGCACCATTTATTCAAGGAACAAAGGCTTATGTTACAGAATACTGCTGGTACCAAAGAAAGCATTCTTGCAGACCAGTTTTAAATATTTCTTAACATTTCAGTGTCTCTGCATTACCCTTTGGGTTATTTCTTACTTAAACTGGGTTTGCAACGTTTTAGTTCCAGTTTTAGCTTAGTGTAGGCCGAATGGCAATCATATTTTCTTCCTTGTTTTGATGTCTTACTTATCTTTGCAGAGTCTTCTGACAGATGTCAAGAGCTCTTCACATGGGTTTTAACTCTTCTGACCAATATGGGATTCCAGATAAACTTTCAGAAGTCTTCCCTGACCATTTCACATCAGATTGTCTTTTGAGATGTCTTAAGAGAAAGAGGAAACCTTCCTGAGCCTCTCAAATTAGTCTTGGATTTCAGCCAGAGAGTTTCCTATAGTTCTTGGGTTCATGGCATCTATATTTCTCATGATTCCTCTTTCTAGGCTGCATATGAGAGAAGTTCTATGTTATCTGAAAAAACACATGAATCCAATACGTGCATGCTTCAGATACCTATTTTGGGGTTTGTATTAGTGGAGAGACTAAAAATACAAAAAAATAAATATGTAATCCCCTTTTCTCCTCAACCTCCAAGTTAATCTGTAAATATACAAGCCTCAGAATTTCTTTAGAGGGCAATTCCTATGAGGGTAAAGATGAAAGCTTTGTGGGACTTTTCAGACAAAACAAAGCAATCTGTTTTGAAAGAGATGTGGGCTGTGATCCATGCCTTCTACTCTCTTCATTATCTGTGGTCTCCTGACTTTCTTCCTCATTGTGAAGATATGTGAAGGCTGCCAGCCTAGCTAGGTAGAATTTTGTAGATAATTATATGTCTTTGTAAATATTAATAAAAGCCATAGGCTTGTTCTCTTAAATGTGTGCAGACTGTATTGACTGTTGAACTGGA
>NC_056737.1:1670547613-1670595554 GCF_019279795.1 Protopterus annectens
TTAAATGTTTTGAATGCAACCAATGGGTCCATGTGGCATACAGATGTCCACAGAGGCAAGGTGGAGAACAAAATGTGAGAGAACCAGTAAGTGAGAAAGACAAAATGCCAATAGTAGGTTGTCCTGAGACAAAAGGGGTAACGAACTACCATCCTGCAGATGTTCTGATAGGGAAGGATTTTGATGAGGCAGTACTATGTGTTAACGCAGTTACACGCAGTCAGGCTTTGAGACAGGCATGTGGGCCTGGTAGCCTGGGGGACACCCAGACAGACTGCATATTTGCAGCCAGGACTGGTGAGGTGGTTACTTCAGGGAGGAAGATAAGCTGTAGCAGTGAGACTGAATGTGAGCCACAGCTTCTTGTGGCTACTAATGTTCCCCTGGACAGAGTGACTGCAAAGATAGAGGTGAGTAGTAGTACCCAGGCTGACAGTGAGGCACCGCTGTCAGAGGATGCCAGACATCTTGTGGAAGGGGAACTGGGAAGGTTTACAAAGAGAGAGTTGAGACAGGCTCAGCTCTCAGACCCTACATTGCAAGGCCTGAGGCAAGTCGCTAGTGAGGCACCTGATTCTCAAGGGAAGGGGGAATCTGTATACTGGGACAAAGGGTTAAAATATAGTGAGTGGACCCCTGAGGGAGGGTTAGAAAGTGAGAGTGTACAGCAGTTGGTAGTGCCTAGAGCCTACCATCTAACACTTCTAGCCATAGCCCATGATATTCCCTTTGCAGGTCAAATGGGCATAAAACGTACAAAGAAACATATTATGCAGAACTTCTATTGGCCTGGAATTTTCAGAGATGTAACAGGGTACTGCAGGACCTGTGATCAGTGCCAAAAGGTGGGCAAGGCGGGAGACAAGGTGAGAGCTCCTTTGATGCCTTTGCCTGTGAATGAGGAGCCATTTTAGAGGGTAGCTATGGATATAGTGGGGCCTCTGAGTACCCCAAGTTCCACAGGGAAAAAGTATATCCTAGTGGTAGTAGATTATGCTACAAGATGCCCTGAGGCAGTGAGTTTGTCCTTCATTGAGTCAGAAAAGGTGGCAAATGTTTTGTTAGAGATTTTCAGCAGGGTAGGTTTCCCAAAAGAAATACTGACTGACAGGGGTGCCAATTTCATGTCAGACCTGTTGGCTTGTCTGTGGAATTATTGTGGGGTGGAGCACCTCAATACCACCCCCTACAACCCCCAAACTAATGGTCTTGTTGAGAGGTTAAACTCTACAATAAACTCCATGCTATCAGCATTTGCAGACCAGTTTAAGAGGGAATGGGACAAATATTTGTCCCATCTGTTGTTTGCTTACAGAGAGGTTCCCCAGGAATCCACAAGTTTTTCACCTTTTGAGTTGCTGTATGGGCATAGGGTAAGGGGATCTCTAGATTTAATTTGTGATGAGTGGGAACATGAGTGTGAATCTCACAAGGAGTCTATTGTGGCATATGTCCTAAGCCTCAGGACAAGGCTCAGGGAACTCCTGGGCTTGGCCCAGGAGAACTTGGTAGAAGCCCAATAGCAGAAAAAGGTCTGTCTTGACTGGAATGCTCGAGCTAGAGAGTATGCTGAAGGGCAGCAGGTAATGGTTCTCATTCCTGTCAGATATAACAAACTGCAAGCAGCATGGGAGGGACACTACAAAGTGGTAAGAAAGGTAAGTGATGTTACCTACATGGTCAAACTGCTAGGCCAGAGGCAGGGGCACAAATTGTACCATGTTAACATGATGAAACCTTACCATGATAGGGAGGCCCTTATGCTAAGTATTTGCAGTGGATTGCAGGAGGAGTCAGAGTGAGATCTGGTGACTGATCTCCTCAGTAAGGCTCGAACTGATATCTCAGTGGAAGGGATAGTAATGTCCCAGCAGCTATCTCCTACTCAGGTTCGAGAAATCCGAGCAGTGTTACAGGAGTTTGGGGACATGTTCACTGGGAAACCAGATTGCATCCACCTGGTGCAGCACCAAGTGGATACAGGACCCCAAAGGCCTATTAGGCAAGCCCCTTATAGGGTGCTTGAGAGAGTCAAACAGACTCTGAGGGAGGAGATACAGGAAATGTTGGTCTAGGGGTAATTCAAGAGTCCAACAGTCCCTGGACCTCCCCAGTGATGCTGGTGCCAAAGAAGGATGGCAGCACCAGGTTCTTTGTGGACTACAGGAAATTAAATAGTCACACAGCATCATATGCTTACCACATGCCTAGGACAAATGAGGCCCTAGAGCAGCTGGGTGAGGCTAAGTATCTTAAAAGCATTGATCTTACGAAGGGTTACTGGCAGGTGCCCTTGATTAGCAGTGCTAGAGAGAAGTCAGCCTTTGTGACTCCTTTTGGCTTGTATGAGTTTGCAAAGATGCCCTTTGGGATGATAAATACCCCAGCAACTTTTTAGAGGCTGGTAGATCATATCCTAGCAGGAGCAGGAGGGTTTGCCCTTGCTTACCTAGCTGATATTGCCATCTACAGCTATTCCTGGCAAGAGCACCTTCAGCATGTCAGGGAGGTGCTAGGCAGACTACAGAGGGCAGAGTTGACCATTAAGCCCAGCAAATGTCAGGTGGGTATGGTAGAGGTCCCCTACCTGGGACATAGAGTGAGGAGTGGGAAGATCAGGCCAGAACCTGCCAAAGTGGAAGCCATTCAGGCATGCCCTGCACCTGTTACCAGAAAGCAGGTGAGGGCATTCTTAGGGACAGCAGGGTACTGCAGAACATTTGTCTCCAGTTATAGTACCATATCTGCTCCCCTCACAGACCCGATAAGGAAGAACAGGCCAGATAAGGTAGTGTGGACCACAACATGTGAGCAGGCATTCCAGAAGCTTAAAGAAGCTTTGGGAGGACCCCCAGTTTTAGCCAGTCCGGATTACAGCAAAGAATATGTTGTGCAGGTGGATGCTTTTAACCATGGGATGGAGGCTGTACTTAGCCAGATTTCTTCATAGGGAGAAGAACACCCATTGGTTTATCTCAGCCATAGGCTCCAACCCAGGGAGAAATGCTATGCAGCTGTAGAAAAGGAATGTCTAGCCATAGCGTGGGCACTGCAGAAACATCAGCCTTATCTGTATGGAAGAAAATTCACTGTAGTGACAGATCACAATCCCCTAACATGGTTTAACAGAGCCAGCCAGCAAAATGCCAAGTTGCTAAGATGGAGCCTAGGGTTGCGAGCATATGATATGTCAGTGCAGCACCACAGTGGGATTAGCAATGCCAACGCAGAAGAGCTCTCAAGACAGGGAATGGGGTAAGGTATACTCCAATAGACCTAACCCTCTCAAACAACGTTTCTCAAGGGTCACTTGAAAAACTAGCTTGAGTTCTCAGGGAGGGGGTAGAAATGTGAAGATATGTAAAGGCTGCCAGCCTAGCTAGCAAGAAATTTGTAGATAATTCTGTCTTTGTAAATATTAATAAAAGCCATAGGCTTGTTCTCTTAAATGTGTGAAGACTGTATTGGATGTTGAACTGCACAAATGTAACAACAGTGCACTCTGCTGTAAGAAAGCTGATAAGTCAAGCATTTTATGACTATTTGAACTCAGGGCTCGGAGCCATGGTGTCTGAACCAACAGATTCTTTCTATTGTTTTGAGACCAGAGTTAATTGCTAGAGTTTACATATATAATGTCTTTAATTGCTGTGATTTCCTGACCAGGTGCAAGCTTACTAAGAAATGTAAAATGTAGAATTTCTGTTAGCCTGGGAAACCAGAGAATAGTTAAGAATGATGTAATCTAAAAGGAGTCAGCAGAATGTATTATCAATTTAAAGGACTTTATCAGAGACAGAGAGAGAGAGAGAGCATTTTGGATTTTGTCTAAAGCTGACAACAGCTCACCAGTACTCTGCTTTGCTCTATATGTAAGTTTATTTAGAACCGTGATTGCTCTTAGATATAGATAGAAAATAGTAAGTTTAGTGTAGCTGTTTTCTGTATTGATGTCAAAACTATTCTACTGTATTATTTTAAGCATTTTCCTGTGATCTCTGAAATCTTGAGTAGCGCTGTATAGTAAGAATATTGTCTTGTGTTTTTTATAATTTATTATTAAATATTTTTAAACCTTTCAACTGCGGCTGTTTTGTGTAGAGATAATTTAAGCTCTAGAGTACATTGCATGTATATAGTGATACTGGCTAATCAACTCCAATAGCTTTAGCCCTGGGTCACACTTACTATTTGGATAATAATATTGCACAGTAATAATTGGACACCCTTTGTTAAGGGCCTTTTTAGTAGCTGATATTAGTGGTTGGTGGCAGCTGGTACTACCGTATAGACTGGCAGGAAGGGGCATAGCTGGAGAACCTGTGCCAGCCTTCCCCAGGAGCATCTGTGTGTTTGTATATAACTCATATCATAAAGTGTATGTGTGTGTCAGCTAGTTGGGCAAGGAAACGAAGCACTGGTTGGACAGAGAGGGTGCTGGAGGCTTTAACTTGACCTCTATGCTGAGATCTATATCCTATAGCTGTGCCAGTGGGGATTCTTCTTGGGGATCTGGAGAGAAAGGGAGAAACAAGCCCCAGACTGACTGTGATCTCTGTGTGCTCTTAAGGGAAATTGCACTTTGCTGTGTGTGTATTTGTTATCCTCCCCAATGTGGATGCCCCTCACTGGTGTTAGTGGTGAGGATTGAGGTTCCTTGATTACTGGGCTAGTGCATAGGCATCACACTCATGATTAGATCTAACACCATAGTGATGTGGTACATTAATATACTAGCAGACACAGGGTCTTACCCTCTATACAGACTGGTTATGACAACTTGGGTGTTAGCTCTTTAGCATTCTTTAACCTGTCAAGGATATCCCCTTCCATCTTAGCAAAACACAGTGGCTGGCAAATTGAGCAGGACTTGGAAAGACCCTCACAAATTATTTTTGAATGAGCGAGTCTTCCAGGTATGGATACCTTTTCTGGGGAATACTTCAAATAGATCTGTTGGTCTTCTTTCAAAACAGACAACTTTATACATGGCATTTTTTTATTCCCTTGCAGGGAAATATTTCTTTAGGTATTTTCACCTTTTCCATTAACATGCAGGGTAGTTCTGAGGATTCTGAATGACTCTCCAAAATATTAAACAATAAATAATATTTAATAATATATAAAACAATATTGAATAATAAATATTTGTGATGACCCACTTTTGGCCAGGTAATATTGGTGCTCCCTTTTTATGGAATTGCCCAAGATCAGTTACGATAAGGTTCCTCACTATCTGTATCTACTCACACAAGACATAAGGAGTTTCATACATCCCAGTCTGAAACATCTTAAATTATCTGCCTGGATTTTGATACCTTTTAGGCACCTCTTTTTAGAGGGCATGCAGCAGTTACTAAAGGAGGGAAAAATGCTGCTACTAGAAAATCTTATCTTGACATATGGAAGAAATTTCTAGTTGGAGCCTACCCAATAACCAGGGCCCTATCTGGGAATGTGCCACTGGTGCTCAGTATTTCTATGAGTTATTAGCCTCTGGCCTTAGATCACAAGGCAACTACAGATGGATAGAGAAGATAATCATCAGATGCCATTCATAAAGGATGTAGAGGGTGACTGATATGCAGAGTAGTAGAAAGGAAGAAGGAAGATGTGCAGTTCGAATTTGGATCAGGATGCAACACAACTGAAGCAATGTTTACAGTGAGATAGATAGTGGAGAAGAAGCTGGAGATGAGGCAAAAGTCCACCTGGGCATTCTTACATTTGGGAAATCATATTACATGGTCCCAAGAAAGCAAATTTGATTCAAAGTCCCAGAACCATTGGTAGAATTACCGCAAACTATGTACAAGGAACCAATGACACAAGTAAAAGTGGTGCTTGGATTGTAAAATGAGTTAGTGTCCATCAGGGCTTAGCTCTGGGCTCACTGCTGTTCATACTAATAATGGACTATATTAGCAAACAGGTCAGCAGGGACAGATCAACAAAGCAGCTGTATGCAGATGATGTGGTACTACAAGAAGCCTCTGAACATGATCTTCAGCAAAGGATAGGGGGCTGAATTGCAAAACTCTAGGCACACTGTATGAAACTGAGTATAGACAATACAGCTGCCGTTGCAATAAATGGGAGAAAATTAGAAGAAGCTAAATACCAAGATAGATAGATAGGGAAATAGTGGAACAGGTTAAGATCTTCTGGTATTGCAAAAATGTGGATGAGGAGAAGGGTATTCTAAATTGGAGTTCAAATCTGGAATCAGAAGAACTGTTGCCAACTGGCACAGTGTCAGAAGTAGTGAATAACAGAAAAATGCCAAAGTAGCTGAAAATAAGGTGTACAAAACAGTAGTATAACTAATGCTACTGTATGGCACAGGTATCTGGCCAGTGAAGGCAGAGCAGCTGAGCAAACTTGAGGGGATGGAGAGGAAGTTCCCAAGATGGGTAGAATGATTCACACTGTAGGACAGATGAAGAAAAGGGGACATCAAAACAGAAGCAGCCAAAGTAGCCCCAGTTTCAAAAAAGGTCAGAGAAAACAGATTATGGTGATTAGTCAGGAGCAAGAAGACAAAAGACAATTTGGTAAAGAAGATTTGAGGGAAACATGAAGACAACAGGAGATGAGGAAACCAAAAGAAGGATCGATTCCATGGGAGAAGACCTGCAACAGTCAGACATGACTGTCGAAGAAGGTATGTGAGTGGCACTGAACTGAGAGAGGTGCCAGTAGTTGACATGACTCCCTAACCTGAAGCAGAAAAATGTAAAGATTAGGCCACTGGTGATGATGGTAAGGGCTTGTTATTTTGAATCACGGTTATAGGTTAGTTATGTTGTTTTACCGATGTCATAGAATTTGTTATTCTGCTTTGGTGGTGAAGGCAAAGCAGTATAATGATATTTAAAGCAGAGTAGGTGCCAGAATCACAAGGCAAAAATAAAGGCATGTACAAGCATAAAAAAAAAATCAAATAAGCAAATGAATAAATTAAAGGCAAAATGTTTAACTTCAAATACAAACTTAGTATAACCGCTCACATATATATATATATATATATATATATATATATATATATATATATATATATATATATACAGAGGCTGCGGGAGCAAAGTCTCCACATTGGTGGGTGCAGGGGAATAAGCCTATTGCAATGTTAAGTACAGATTTTTAGTTTTTTGATAATGTTATATCACTTGCTCGGGTTGTTGACAGCTGTAGCAGTGACTGTTTTTACACAGTGTAAACATACACTAGTTTTTGAGGGGCTTGACCTTACTGTCTAATGATCATCAGACTCTCTATTGGTTAATTGGCCTATTCATTTCCATTCATCGAGGTGAGAGCTGATTGAGAAGGGCAGTTACTTAGACAGCCATAAGGGTTTCTTAGGTTTTCATTTTTTTCAGCCCAAATCTCACTTCACATGCTCAGTAATACATCCTGGGTATGGTATGCAATAGATTTCAGCAAGGGCATATGAACTGCTTCTAGTAGTAATGTAACCCTTTAAGGTGGTCCTACTCTGCAGCCAGCACTCCTATGGATTCTCCAGTCTCTACTCAGGATTCAACCACAGGATTGTAATCGCTAGGTATGAACTCCTACAAAACCCCAAAGACAGGCAAAACAGCAAAGTCACATCACTCTTCTTGTAGTTAGGCTTTATCCCTCTATACCAACAGAGCTGGCCATTACCCTAATTTTAGTACAGTAGAAAAACAGTCAGTGTTTTCATCCTTAACTATTTTCAAATAACTGTTCTCTCTCTTTCTCTCTCTCTCTCTCTCTCTCTCTCTCTGAGACTGGAATTGGATATTTGATATTTTGAATTTTGGAGAAAACGGATAGCCATTTGGGAAGATATGGAGTCTGAAAGAGCCTTGCACAGGTGGATAGGTCTAGACAGCTCAAATTTAGACGTGCACTGTTATTATTGACAGGAATATCCATACATGTTGATGTTTAGGCAGGCCTTTGTAGTCTTAAAATATTCATAGTCCCCTAAGTGCAGTAATATAATTTATAACCAAACACAGGAACATAAAATGCACTGAAAAACTGATAGTGTTACTGAGTGTATGATAGCTGTCGCTTCAAATGACTGATGTTTGGAACTCTGGAATCAAATTATTTGCAGAGCTGAAGCATTCAAAAGCATATAACATCAAATGTTCATGTCCCTTCGATGGGATGACACTGATGCTGAGGAGTACATAGCTGTCTTTTTACTAATCAGTTACAGTTAGACCAAGGTACAATATTTCAATAATATTACAACAATAATAATAATTATAATAATAATAATAATAATACAATATTTTCTTTTTGAAGAAACTTGTTCCTTTGAAATATGTATCTGCTTTGCAAGTAGGAGAATGGAATCCCAGATACAGTAATCTGCATCTGACCTGCAAAACAGTATTTCATAATTTTTATTTAGAGGTTTTTTATTTGCATTCTTAATATTTTTTGTATCACCCATTCTAAAAGATCACAGTGTGGTGTTTGCTATGTGCTGCGCTCCATAGAACAGGGTGTATTCTCTATACAACAAAATATTGAAACCTTGGGCATGCTATGTTTATATACAGCTAATGTTGAAAACTACACCAAAATCAACAAAATTACTATAAAAAATAATATGCACAAAAAGAAAAATTTCAAGTGACATTGATGCCTCAAATATAACATTTTGCAGTTAAGGTCTTTCACAAATAGTTGCCTAGCAATGTCCTTACTTCAAGAAAATCTAAATATTCCAAGACACACAAAAACAGTCCTGTAAAAATATGATTAGAGCCCATTTTGCGAAACGTATCTAAGCAGTGCACCACAGCAGTATCTTAAAGTTATACTGTACTTTCACTTATTGTAGGTCTCACAAGCTTCATTTTTTACTGGATCCCATTATTTAATAATAAGTCAACAGGTAATTTTACAAAAAATTTGCATACAAAATTTTACAAAAATTGTGCAAAAATATTTTAATGTAAACGTATACATTTGGATATTTTTCGGTTTGAATATTTATGCTTGTTAAATATCATGTTTAAGCACCCATTTGCAGGATAACACGTCCATTATGAGGATGGGCTGAGTCACTCCATAAAACAGGGAGGTTTATAGTTATCTGATTTGAAGAGGTAATTTAGAGCAGTGCAGTTAATGTTCATATACATAATTCAAGCAGAAGGTTATAAATAAAGGTAGAAATGATGAGGAAATAAGGAGGGAAGAATTTTAAAGATAGAGAGAATAGAATTTTAGTGACAGTCTTCAAGGAAAATAATGACCCCCCCCCGAATATTATATTCATAAAGTAGTATTTTAAGAACTAAGCCAGCTCAGGAATGGAGAAAGGAGATTTCACCAACAAATATGTCTGCAAGAAGGGGTATAAAATAGGCAAGAAGGGCAGAATTTACTGCAGAAAATTATCAAAGGAGCCTTGGTATTGGGAACAAATTACTTGGGAGGGAAAGGTAACAGAGTGGGATGAGGCTAAGCAGGTGATTGGACTTCAAGGTTAGAAACTACCTTCTCTCTCAGAAACTGATAACAGAGTATAGCCAATGAGAAAAGGATGGGGAGTGTGAAGTGAAAGACCTGCTCTAGTATAGCAATAACCCACGCCTGGGTGTGGGTAATGCTGGATTTACCCACGGTTGGCATGGTTTGGTCACGAGGGCGAAGCCCGAGTGGCCAAACAAAGCCAATCGTGGGTAAATCCAGCATTACCCACACCCAGAAGTGGGTTATTGCTATTATACAATGACATTATTTAAGAAAAAAAATAATTACTGTTCTTAAATAATGGCATTGTATAATGCCTCCTTGCTGCCCTTCTGCAGCTGTCTGGTATTCTGCAGCAGTTCTGATGTACTGCGCATGTATATGCCTACGCAGAACATCAGAGCTGTGGGCAAAAGGAACAGAGAAAGCAAGATCTCCGTTGCTTTTTACACACTGTCTCGCTATGTTAAAGGAGTTTAACATAGCGAGACAGCTTTAAAAAAAGCAACAGAGATCTCCGTTGCTTTTTTTAAACCTGTCTTGCTATGTTAAACACCTTTAACATAGCGAGACAGTGTTTTAAAAAAGACTTATACTAATGGAAAACATTAGTATAAGTCGATTTACAATGTGCACGCTGACCAATCAGCGTGCACATTTTGGAATATTAATGGGGGGTCATGGTATAATAGAGTTTTTAGTTGAGTCTAGAACAGAAGCTGCTGTTGAAAAAGGGATAGCTGGTAAGGCATATAACATATTGCATGATAACTACAAAAATCAAAAAGAGGTTAGAAAAGATTGGAAAAATAGAATGGGAAGGCAGTATACTAAGAAATAACGAGAACACATTTGTAAGGCTCCCAAGTATGCAACAAAATCCAGAAAGTTTAAGATGTTTGTGTGGAAGTGTTTGCATATAAGTACTTTTATACCCCAAATGGACTTCAGTGGACTTTTTATCAGTAAATAGCAAAGGACAGAGGTACAGTAGGGAATAGAGGGGCAACTAGGAACATTTCTTCAGGGGGATATAATGAGTTGGCAGATTTGAAAAGTCCATTTATAGGTAGAACTTGGGTAAATGAGTATTCACAACAGGTATACAATGAGTCACTTTCCAACAGAGAAGAGGCATACATTTATATCTTGTACTTATTTAAATTCTAGGAAGGAAAAGAAGACGAGTTAAAGGAAATGACTGAATGAAGGAGAGGAGGGGGTAGATTTTGATTGTGAGGGAGTAGGAAGTGTAGCTGAGGGAGTAGGAATTAATATGAAAGAAGGTGTGAGAGGCTGGCAAGTTGAAATAATGTGGAGCATTGCATTTGGCTTCTTGTTTTAGGTGATACAATATTGTAAAGGATTTAAAAGAGCTGGAGGTGGGATTTTTGTGAAAAAGAAATTAGCAGATTTCATAGAAATAAATAGAATTTGTGTGAGCAATATATGTGGAATAATGTGGAGGAGTAGTGAGGTTAACCTGAAAGGAGTTGGCTTAACAAATATTGAATATTTTTGAACTAGTTAGCATGCAGCATGTTTTTTTTTTACATTCTTTGGAACACCGCTCTTTCCTCTATCAACTTACATACCTTTTAATGTCATCTCTGTTTTAAAGTATTATTTGAATACCATTGTACAAGGTAAATATGCTAAGGAACTTCATGATTAGTGATGATGATGAAGCATGATCAGCTTATTCTGTGATAACTAAATTATTTACTTATGTGCACACTGTGATATTTTGCCTATATGCAATTGCTTGTTTTGGACAAGCACTAGTGTTACTATTGTTGTTTGTTTATTTGCTTAGTCGTGTATATTTAATTATTTTGTCATTAATAATGACATTTTAAGTTTACTGCTGTATAGTGTAATTTCCTGGATCATGACAAAAGTGGTTAATTTTGGAGTCTGTCTACCAGATTACAAGACAAATCAATAAATAAATAAGATGCAACATTAATGATGTGTACCACAATGCCATACATTATGTTCCATAGTGTATGGACCAAAGAATTGCTGCAGAAATTTATCTTTTGTAGTTTTCTTTTTTGTTTTTCCTCTTGTCAGATTTATTTATATTTTTTCTGTTTTACTGAATGGGCAAGCAAAGTTATCAAAGGACCGTTTTCAGACATGAACCAGGACAAGAGATATTGCAATGACTCATTTGTCTGTTTAATAAAATAGTAATTACAACAAGACAGAGGTTTTAGCATTACATTATACTGCCAAGCTATGGTACCTGAAGAGCTACAGACAGAAGTTGGAGGTATTGCTTATTGTCCAGGAGGTAGCAACAAAAATATTCCAAATGGAATGAAGATTAAAACAATAGAATGACTGTCTCTGGAAACTTTAGACGTGGCTGAGGAATGAAGGAGAGCAAATGGTAATGGAGATAGGAAAATTATTAAACTGAATGAGAGTTTCCGGGAATGGCAATAAAAGGTAATAAGGCATATTTAAATGAGCAAGGCAAAGAATTGGAAGAAGACAATAAAATAAGAAAGACAAGAGATCTGTTCAAGAAGATTTGTGATATTAAGAAAATAATACAGGTGATACTACTCTGATGGCTGAAAGTAATTGAAGAGCCTGTTGATGAAGGTGAAAGTAGAAAGTATAAAAGCTGTCTTATTGCTCAAAAGAAAAAAAAATAACATGCATTTAGTCTTATCAGTTCTTTTAAAATAGATGGGGAAGATGTGGAGGCAATTACAGATTTCATTTTTCTGGGCTCAAAGGTCTCCTCAGTTGACAGTTGCAGTCATGAAATCGGTCTTGAAATTAAAAGATAACTGCTGTGTGGATGGAAAGCTATCAGAAATCTGGATAAGATTTTAAAGATCCAAGACATCACATAGTTGACAAAGGTCCATATGATCAAAGCTATGTTTTTTTCCAGTAATAACATATGGTTGTGAGATGGAAGATTGAAGCTTCTGAACTGTGGTTCTGAAAAATAAACTTTGAGAATTCTGTGAATTGCAAGACCAAATCAGTTGATACTTAAGGAAATAAACCAAGAGTGTTCACTGGAAAACCTAATAGTAAAAGTAAAACTCAAGTACTTTGGGCACATAATGCAAAGATGGGACTCACTCAAGAAAACACTAATGGTGAGAAAGATCAAAGTCAGTATAAGAAGGGGAAGACTGAGGCAAAGATGGATGGGTAGTATTACTAAAGTACCGAGCATAAATTTGCAAGAACTAAAAGAAACATTTTTTTTTACAGACAGACCTGGTATAATACAGTCCTTGAAGTTATGAAAAGTTGGGATCAACTAAACAGCAACAATACTGTAGTTGCTTGTGTTTGTGTATGTGTAGTATATTTATAGGTAACAGAATTTTCAAGTAATTCAACTGTTTCTGTTTACGACACCAGTTTGTAAGTGTAGAAAATGTTTCTGTATTGCATTTACATTATCTCTGTAGTTGGTAGTAGCATTTTATAGGATTTCATTATATTAGTTTCAATTTACAAGTTTTTTTCTTTTACTTCAAGTAATCAAAGTTTTGGCATTGTAATATCAAATAACTGCTCCAGTAGGCTCAGTATCATGGGTGAAATAGTGAAAAATAGGGGAACTGACAGCGGGTCACAGAAGTAGTGGACCATCAGCTTGTGATAAACTGGAGAAGATTAATAATATAGAGTGCAAGAAGCCAAGTAAATAGAGGAAATTGTGATTAGGTAAATGCAAAGATCCAGTGGTGACTGTTGCAGAAAGTCTCTGTTTATGGCTCACATAAGCCTACATTTGACTTTTGAAAAGGACAGATACGTTTTTTTTTTTTTTGTTCAGGAGAGGGCATTACTCTGCTTCCACATGATAACCCCATTTTAGTTGGGCAACTACACCTCATTCCCCCACTCCCTACTGTAGGCATATGGCATCCAGATTGCAGAAATCATCATAACACAGAATACAGGGTAAGTGCAATGCAGGATTTAAAGAGGGTTACTGTAGGCCTCTACACAAAATCTGATTGCACTTCTGATATTTGACCCTCTACCTCTTGCCCCCCCCCCATATCACCATATCTTTATTAATCAGCCAGCAAACACCTCAATCACCATACAAGAATGCTAGCTAAGTTTCTCATGACCTACTGCAGTACTCCTTCACATTGATAAAGACTGAAAACAGCTGTATCCTTCCCTCTACTGAGTGCCAACCCTTTTTAATCCTGCATCTTAAATGCATCCCTGTAGAACTATCCTGATTAGAGAAGAAAACCTGATGGAAAAGAAGAAAAAAAACCCCAAAGGAAATACCTTCTCAGTGTCTAGTGCAATAACTCTTAAGAGTATATGGTTCTCTACCTTGCCTGACTTAAGGGGCCTTGGCAGGAAATCTGTTGCTCACCAACAAAAAGGCCAAAGCACAGTGTAGCACAACCTTCCCACATGTGCACCCAGACTGACCCTCCTGCCCTGACCCTTCTGATCTATCCTTGACTGACTCTCACCTGTCACATAGATTCATAAGTATTTACTAGGCTAATGACCACAAGGACCTTTTTAAGCCTAGCCATGAATCCCAAACCTCTGACAAGATCTTTTACCCTTAGTAAGTGTAAGCAAGGGGTTGGGAGAGGAAACATTTACAAGTAGGGGCCTGGGAGGTGAACCATTTACAGGCTACCTGTGTCCATTAGAGACATAAGTGCCAAACAAGGGATCAATTTCCTGTTCCCCATCCAATTGTCCAAGTTACACTTGAACTGGGTTAGGGAGAGGTAGACTCTTGGATATGTACCTGTCTCTCCAGCAGGTCCTATTTATATCACAAGCAAGATTTAAGTCTTTAGAATGGGTATTTCTGGTGCTGTTTGTTTTGTAGATATGCAGGAGGTCAAAATGTTAAAAGATGTTCCAATAAAAAGATTATTAAAAATAAACTTGTAAGTAATGGAATATAAGTTTGTAGGACTGTAAATGTAGTTGTCATAAATAAGCTGCACTCCATTTCTTCATCAACATGTGCATTGGGTGCTTTGCATTCACATGGTATAGCATACATTTAGGCAGGCAATACCTTAGTTTCAAAATCTCTTTTAAAAGATGGTACCTTAGAAGTGCTGCCCATCCCCCACGCATGCGGCAGTGCAGTATCAGTAGTGGAATATGAATATGCACACCTGGTATGAGGCTAGAATCAACAGCCTTTTGATCTTCCCACATCAAAGGCAAGAATGCCACCTGCGTCAAACACTGACAGTGTGCTAGTGTTGCAATACTGTGTACGCTTTCTGAGAAAAGGGCATTTGGAAAAAAAATCAAACGCATGAAATTTCTATTTTCTTTCTAAAATTTATTCTTGGATGTCATAAAATCTGATTTTAGTATTTCCATGCTTTTCATCCTTGCTACATAGCGTATGTACGTAAAGGCTTCGTCTTTACTTTCTGTAGTCCGATTTCTTGATGAATGAAAACAAGAGGGAGATGTTAAGAGTTATATGAAGTTAGATAACATCAGAATGATCTTCCAGAAAAAACAACTAATTTTAAACCGTTTGACATATTTAAATAATACCTGTATAATTCTTCATGTTTAATAAATGCAGTTAAACGTTTTGATACTTTTATAATGGCTATGACAGAGAGCTTGAACATTGTTTTCTCTTTTTCATTGCCCTTTTAATTTAACCTAATAAGAGCAAAGGAAACAAGCTGTAATTTGCTGTTCTTTAAACATGTGTGCAATGTCTCAAACTTTAAATACAAGACTTTTAGCTGGCATTGACATATAGTTATATTTAGTAGCCTTAATTTTGTTGGTCAGCTAGATTTCCTTTAGGTCTTTTCATATATGTCTTAAACTTAAATATCTTGAATTCTATTCCAGTACATAATTAGTTTAACTTATACACTTCAAATATGTCTTCTTAGGTAGAATCTGGGTAATTATAGATAGGTTTGTGGCAGAGCAGTCAAATTCCTGGCCATTGGTAGGTGGTATGGCCCTAGCTTCATTCACTTCTATGGGGTCACTAGTGAAATAGATAAGAGGACTCCTTTAATTGTGGTATACCTGGACTACATAGCAAGACCTTTGACACTCTACCTCCTTAGAGTTGGAAATTTATCTGGTGCTGAAGTGGTTCCCGGAATGGTGGCATGGATTGGGATCTAGCTGTCTAATCATATGCAGAGTGGCTGTGAGAGGGGAACTATCAGCATAAGAGTCTGTAAACAGTGGAAAGCCACAGGGTTCAGTGCTGGAAATGCTTCTGGTTAGTATATTTATTTTAGTTATCACTTGGTTTAGTACATTTATTCCAGCTAACTAACTTCTTTGTTTCTTTTTTTTTTTTTTGCTCCTCTGCCTTTGGCCAGGTGGCCCATTTTTTTTTTTTTTTTTTTGCAGAATGGGAGTGAGGTATTCCTAGGCTAGGTGAGAGCCCTAAGGCTCATTCCTTCCTTCCTGGGAACCCCCTCATCAGCTTGTTAGTGTTGGCTTACCCTCTTTCTATGGAATTACCCTACTTTCCCCTCAATGACTCCTTCAAACCCATTACTACTTCCCAAGGAGAGGTACACCTCTGTTTTCTTCTTTCCTCTCAGATGATTAGTGCAAGTGCATTAATGGGATTTTAGCTGGTTTGGAACTTCACAACAGGTGCTCCCACTAAGTGTCACCCATGTAGCAAGGCAGACCCCCTTCCATCTCTCCAGGATAGGTGAACTGATAGTGGCTACTCATGCCTATCCTCTCTGGCCATCTCCTACAGGTACCTGAGCTGCTAGTCAAACTCTGGTCTCCTGTGACATAGTCATGACTTATCCCTCTGCACTATGAAGCTAGCTACATTCTTGGTTTGTATACCTTTAAGAAGGTTTATAGGGGCTTCCACAAGTGTATAAATACTGAGCACGTATGAGCCTGACTGCCATTTTGTAGTAAGCTGTAGAGATGTGAGCATGCATGTCTGTGTAGTCTGTCAGTTAATCAGTTCATTTATATTTTGCACTGCTGTTATCCATCCTGATGTGTTTCTGTGTAATAAATCATATAAATGAACTACCCCACCTGTTCATCTTTAATGGGAAACAAGATGAGCAACATGATGTCAGAAAGGGAACCAGAAATTCAGATTCAGGACCAAGAAGGCACTCAGTTAAAGGTGGAGGAATATAGAGGCGTGGATCATCCCCACTGCATGTTTAATTCTCAAAAAAAAAACAAAAAAAAAACAGATCAGAAATGTATTTCAGGTATCAAAGCTTACTTAAATGGTTTCTTATTTGCAAAATATAAAATGAAGCACTCAGAATGCTCTAAACATTTTTTTTAAGTAAAAGAAATGTCTGAAACTGCGACATATTGAAAAAATATTAGAATAACTGCAGAAAATGTTTGAAATAAAGTCCAAATTGCATAAAATGAATAAAATAAGGAAAACAAATGCATTTTTTTCGAAGTAGCTTATAGCACTTACTTTTTTTGCATTAATTGAAGCTATTCAAGATATGCAAAGTATACAGAGAGTTTGCATGATTGTGCAGTATTACAGTTCAGTTATTTTGCAAAATACAGCCATTTCCAAGCATATTTCGCAAAGTACAGTATTTTGAAGAGTTTATTGTGTATTTGAATGTTATTGCAAGTACTGGCTATGTGTGCATGTTCATACATAATTACAAGGGCCATTTTCAGTGTGTTTGAGCATACTTTGTTGGCATGGCAGATGGATTTTGAAAACCAGCTCCACTTGTATTTGAGACTAATGTTGCAGAGAATTGGAGAGTGTTTGAGCAAGAGTATGATATTTTCATACAAGCTGCATTTTCTGATAAAGATGGCATACAAAGGCATTTATTCTGCTTAATTTAGTTGGTTCAGATGCTACAGAAAGGGAGCGTTTATTTGTGTATGCACCTGCTATGTTTGTAGGGGAGGGGGAACCATCATATAGTGGCACTGTCTGAGTCAAGGGAAGATCCCCATTGCTTAAAATGTAAATTTAGAGAAATGTGTAACCCCCAAATTAATATTACAATGGAAAGGCACTTATTTTACACGAGATTAAAAGTCTGGGGAAACTTTTGCAGCAAACATAACAGCTTTGTTTCTCAAAGCTAAGATGTGCAGATTTGGTGATTTAATGGATGAGTTGATAAAAGACAGTCTAGTGTGTGGTATTAAAGGTGATGCTCTGAGAAAGTTTTTGCTTTGTGACAGTGATTTAACTTTGAATAAGGCATTGAGATTTGTCACGTATATGAGCTCACAGAAAAACACACAAATATGCTTACAAATGAGAGATGCATGCTTCCAGTATCTTCTCGTGCTCATGTTAATAGTATGCAGGATGTGGTTAAAGGAAACAGGCCCAAGCAAATGGCAGCAACTGTAAGCCCTGCAACAGTCACTTTTCTAGCAAATTCCAGAGCGCGCACAGTCTCAGAGTGAGACAGCAAACGCACAGAATGTGCCTATACATAGCTTCATAGTCAACTGTTGTAATTGTGATGCAAATCATGAGCCCAAAAGGAAAAATGCTTAGCTATTGGTCAACAATGTCACAACTGCAATAAGTGGAATCATTTCAAAAGGTTTTGCAAATCAAATAAGGGGCACTGTTTTATTAAAAGAGAACATTCAAAAAGACAAGCTGATTGATTAGAAAGCTGTGATCTACTTTTCATGTTGATGGTGTGTCTGTGCTTAATGAAACAGTCAGTGCAGTAGATTTATGAGCAACAAATTGACTATTTTGTACTGTTTGGATACATGGAAGACCCATAGAGCTCAAAGATGACAGGTTTAAAGTGCAATGTTATGTAACAGAAACATTTGCTAAAGTATGTGCTGGTGTGAAGCTTGATTTAGCAAAGTGTGCGAAGCTTGTTGCTCATGGTGGTCAAGAAATTCAAACCAAAGGTTCAATAGTGCTTTCATGTTACTCTGCTGTGAAGAGCTATGACTTACAAGTTTATGTGATCAAAAGGCACGTACAATCATTATCAGGCCTCAGAAACAGTTTGAAACCGGGACTGCTTTCATTTAATAAGGAAGTTCACCATGTAAGCTTAAAAGACCACTGTTTTAATTTCGCCCAGTCTATTTTTTTACCTATGCTGATCTTTTCAAAGACAAACTAGGAAAACTCCCAGTTGTGTACTCCATAAATTTATACTCTGAAGTCAGTCTAATTGTCAGGCTAGCCTGAAAAGTTCCAGTAGCTATGCAGAACAGAGTCAAGACTGAGCTAGATAAAATATCTACTGAATTGGTATCTTCCATGGTCGTGTCTCATAAGAAAAGCTCAGATGATTTCAGAATATGTATTGATCCATGAGATTTGAACAAAGCACTGAAAAGACCTCATCGTCCAATGTGTACAGTTGAAGAAGTCGCTGCTGTTATGCCAAGTGCCACTGCTTTTTCTGTTTTGGATGCAAAGAGTTCATTTTGGCAAATTTTGCTTGACAGAAAATCCTCATTGCTAACCTTTCAGTACTACTTTTGGCAGGTATAGATTTTTGAGAATGCCATTTGGGATAAAGTCTGCCAGTGAAGTCTTCCAGCGTGCAAAAGAACAAATTTTTTTCTGAGTATCTGTGTGCTATTACAGTAGATGTTATTCTAGTAGGAGGTAATGGTGAAGCTGAGCATGACAGAAACCTCAAGAAATTTCTGGAAAGTCACGTGAAGTGAATCTTAAGCTGAATTCTCAGAAGTGCAAGTTCAGGCTACGAGAAGTTACTTATGTTGGTCACTTGTTTACCAGTTCAGGCTTACGACCAGATCCTTCCAAGCAAACAGCGATTCTCGAGATGCCAGCTTCAGACAATGAAACCTTACAACATTTTTTGGCATGGTTAACTACCTAGGCAAGTTCATTCCAGACTTGAGCCAACTTTCAGCACTGCTTAGAGAGCTGACACACAGAGATGTATCTTGGTCATGGTTAGAACAAAACCAGAGAGCATTTGATGTCCTGAAACAGAGAATTGCCAGTCCATCAACTCTCAGCTACTATGATGTTCACAAAACAGTTACACTTTCTTGTGATGCTTTGAAATTTGGTCTTGGTGCAGTCATTCTTCAAGAGGGTAGACCAGTAGCTTATGCATCCAGAACTCTAACCCAAACTGAAATGCACTATGCTCAGGTAGAGAAAGAACTCTTGGCAATATTGTTTGCGTGTTCAAAGTTCCATGATTGTATTTATGGTCGGCATATCCAAATTGAAACAGATCATCATCCTCTAGTCACTATTTTGAGAAAGCCTATGCATACAGCTCCTGCCAGATTGCAACGCATGATGCTCATATTGCAAAAGTATAATTTCAATCTTGTCTACACAAAAGGCAATCTTCTTTATCTTGCTGATACTTTATCCAGCTCACCCAGAAATACCACTGAACAGCATGAAAATGAGAAAATTGATTTTAAAGTTATGGAAGTGAGAAATTTTTCTTTCACACATCTTGATGAGCTTAGAAGTCATACAGCCTCGGATCCAATACTTCAGAAGCTCAACTACTTTATCAGTCGTGGATGGCCATCAAAGCAATCTTGTTTACCACTGGAAGTGCAACCATATTTTCCATACAGAGATGAGATTTTGTTTGACAATGGTATCATGATGAAAGGTCCAAAAGTAATTGTTCCAAAGTCCTTGCAACAAGAGTATATTGCTATTTTGCATCTTGGCCACCCAGAAACTGATTCTACCAAAAGCAGGGTGAGAGACCTAGTATTTTGTCCTTCTGTGTCACAGGATATTGAGTGAGTACTTTCATCTATTCTGTATGTAATAGTACAAAGCCACATCAACAGAAAGAACCACTTCAGCTAAACCACATTCTTGGACTACCATGGTTGAGTCTACACAAATTTATTTCTGACAATGGTACACAGTTTACAAACCAGCAGTTCAAACAATTTGCTGATGAGTGGGACTTTATCATGCTACAAGTCGCCCTGAGTACCCGCAGTGAAACGGTTTGGCAGAACATGCATTTCAAAGTGTGAAACAATTACTAGAGAAGTCGAAGTGAGACAATAGTGATGTTGTCTTGAATCTCTTGAATTTCAGAAATGTTCCTTGTGATAAACATCTTGGTTCTCCTGCACAGAGACTTCTGTTGAGACAAACCAGAACCACACTACCAATTAGTAGTTCATTATTGGTTCCATGTGTCAAGAACAACAGATCAGTGAAGCCAATCTGTTAAAGAAGCGCTCATTCCAGAAGTTCTGTTATGATAAGACCAGCAAACCACTCAATCCATTACGAGAACGGGAGATAGTGAAGATGCAGACATCCAAAGGTTTTGATTAGATTGGTGTCATGAAAAGTGTATGTCTGGGATGAGATCATACATTGTGAAAGCACAGGGAGCAGAATTTAGGAGAAATCAGAAAAAATTTTTCTCAGTGTCCGAGCCTGTATTGCAGTATCATACTGCAATAAAGACTGTATATCTCACAGTGAGTTATCCAGCTTTCCAGTTCCAGAGGATGTTCTAGTAAGTATCCTTGTTCCTGAGAAGAATGTTGAAACTCCTAAAGCAAGTTGTTCACCAATGACTGTCACTTTTGCTAAACCCAGTTCTGACTGCTGTATCACTAGGTCAGGTCGCATTTCCAGATCATTTTCCAGATACATGGCAACTTGGACATAAGGACATGAATGTTGTGTTTACTTCTTATTGTCTATACCATTGCATGTTTCTTTTCAAATGTCATTATATTGTGGGAAATTCATTAAAAAGGGAGGATGTAGATTAATATGTATGTATACCTTTAAGAATCTTTCTAGGGGCTTGCACAAGTGTATAAATACTGAGCATGTGCGAGCCTGACTGCCATTTTGTAGTAAGCTGTTGAGATGTAAAGATGCATGTCTGTGTAGTCTGTCAATCAGTTCATTTATATTTTGTACTGCTGCTATCCATCCTGATGTGTTTCTGTGTAATAAAGCATATAAACGAACTACCCCACCTGCTCATCTTTAATTGGAAACAAGACGGGCGACAGACAGGTTATATACTGCTGATACAGACACTGATGTGGTAATCACTAATGGAGGGAGTGTATGACCCATCTAGTTTTGATATTTCTGACATATATGTACTTTGTGGAATTTTATTCCAAGATGCACATTTGCTATGACTATCCAGTTTACTTAGAAATCACAGAATATGTTACTGGTAGTCCTACATATAGTCATTGATGCCGTACTCATGGTCCAGTGCAAATACACTCGTGAAAATATAGGTTTTTAAGAAAAGTACATACTAGATGAACACATAATTTCAGTAAAAATAGAAGGACACATAATACTTTTTTATCTGCATTGTTTTTTCTGACTCTGTGCCTGTCAACCATCAAGCTGCCAACCTTGCTCATTCATTCCCAATTGTTGGTGTGAGAGCAGTTCATGACACAGCTGTCATACAGACAGCTATGAGAGATATTTCTATTATGGTCCTAACCTTAGCCCTGGCTGCTGATGTGGGCACCTGCATCATCACAGAGGCATTTTATTATCTTCTCATGAGGGCTACCTTTAGCAGTTTGGGATCACTAAGCCCACTTCCATAGTCATACAGCCACTGGTTGCATGAAACAAGTTTCCGTTTCTATGGGAAGAAATCAGCTGATGGGGACCACCGACACCCTTCCCCATAGATAGGTAAGTCAGCTTAGGCCCCCCTACCCAACTCTTTCAGTACCCAAGTTGCTAATTGAGCTGTATTTATCAGGGTCATATTCATGTCTTTATCCTGCTATATTACAGAACCAGATATAACATGGCTTGAGAGGAGTGCTGAAACTGTTAATTTTTTATATATTATGGCAAATTGTTTACTTCCTCTGCACTACCAGATATGCTAATAATCCCCAATTATGATAATCATGTAATACATTACTTAAGCCTTTTCTATCCTTTTGACTGAGATACATAGCACATATCCAAAGGGGTTCATTTTACATAAGCGATCATGCATCACAATTGCGCACTGTTATCTTTTTCATTCAATGACTCTTGCACTGTGCTTTAAAGTTTTAAGTAAAATATTCTTAGCTGTAGCTATACAATGTATACAAACTGGCATGCTCCTCATAATAGTAGATAAGAACACTGTTCATCTCAAATAATTTCATTTATGTTGAAACTAGCATATGGAATGAAAAGATTAAAACATAAAGAGTTCTAGACCCTCAGAAATGCTCAGGACTTTCAAGCAACATAAACCTGAGTGTGACCCCTAATTGGTGCAGTGTTTATTTCTTGAGAACACATTTTTTTTCTAACAGTTTCTTAACTATGTCTGCTGTGGCTAGAATAGCTGTACATCAGTTATCATTTATACTTCACAGAAACTTCTATGAGAATTTTGCTTGCCCCATGCTCACATCCCAATGATGTGGATAGATGAACTAGTAGTGTTCTAGTTTGTCCCTAGCTCTGTGACTGGTGTTATTGTGCATGTGTTATATCATGGACTGATGTCTTGTATAGCTCCATGCGACCCTGAACTGTACAAAGCAGATACTACAAAAAATGGATGGGTAGGAACTCTGTTGTAAGTTATAGAGCACACTTCACTAAACCAATCTGTAATGGTAGCTGTACAGTATCTTTAAAGTATTTTGTGTGAGTGTGTGTGTGTGTGTGTGTGTGTGTGTGTGTGTGTGTGTGTGTGTGTATGTGTGTGTGTGTGTATACAGTATGTAGATTCTACTTGTCTTTTCTGTAGTATACGTTTTGCTTCCTTAGACTTAGAACATCAGGCACTGCAAAACAGCGAAATATCAGGGTGCTATAGACATATCCAGAAAACACCAAATGAAATTAAGTATGGAAATGTAGTACTATAAATGTTATATTCAGGTGTGTACTTGATCAATGCAAGTCATTAATTTATACCACTGCTGCCATAATCATGTTCCTTTGTAACCCATAGTCTTATTTGCTTTTCAAGTAATAAACTATTATGCAGATTGGGGTATAATGCCAAATTCTACATTGTTGTGAACATTAGTATTTATTTTTTTCTTAATAGCAAATTCCTTACCCTTTTATTTCTATTTGACTTCATCATCTTCATCAATTCAATGCCACTCTCCTACTTTCTTTGACACTCATGCTTGACTGTTGTAGGACTTCTTTTACATAATCCATCCACATCTTTGTTGGATGCCCTCATTTCCTCTTGCCTTCTTCCTGTCTGTCCCAAATCTTCCTCACCAGGTTATCATTTTACTTTTCCTGTTCATGTGTCCAGACCACAGTGATTTGTTCTCTTTCTCCTTCTGTGCAGTTAGAGCTACTTTGGCTTCTGCTCTGATGTCCTCATTTTTTTTGTCTGTCCCACAATGTGCATCCTACCATTTGTCTCAGCCTTGACCTCCTCATTCAGGCTTCCCTTCTCTTCAACCATCCCTCCCAGATATTTGAAGCTGTTAACCTGTTCCATTATCTTCCCTTCTATCTCATTTCTTAGCTTCTTTTGATTTCCTTGACTTGCTGCCATTACAACTTTCTTATCTATACTCAATTTCATCCCATGTGCCTTCAATTTTGCATTTCATTCCCCTATTCATCCCATGTGCTTTCACTTTTGCATTTCATTCCCCTATTCATCCCATGTGCTTTCACTTTTGCATTTCATTCCCCTATTCATTCCATGTGCTTTCAGTTTTGCATTTCATTCCCCTATCCTTTGCTGAAGTTCTTGCTCAGAGGCTGCCTGTGATGCCACATCATTTGCATATAGCAACTTTGTTGATCTGTCCCCCTTACCTGTTTGCTAATGTCATCCATCACCACTATAAACATCAGTATGCTCAGAGCTGAACCCTGATGCACACCCAGTCCTACTGGGAACTCTCTGTGAGAATGAACATGGTTCATACTTGAGTCATTGGGTCCTTGTACATAGCCTGCAGTAATTATACCAATGTTTCTGGGACATTGAACCATCACATGACTGCCCAAATCAGCTTTCCTGGGACCTTGTCATATATTTTCTCCAAGTCTAGGGATGCACAATTGGACTCTGTCAAAGGAAAAAACTTCAAAGACCAATATACGTAAGGTTCAGTTAAGGCACTTTAATTTACTTGCAGCAAGGAGACAAAAACATGCAAATACAAGGATTTGTCTAACTACTAACAGGAAGTATGTTCATTCTTATACTATTTTACAAGACATGGCCTTCTAAGCTGACGTAATCAAACACAACTTTTAGCATTGTTCTACAGCAGATGTTACTTCAGATTTTCTGCTGACATGACTAGATTTGTGAGAAACTTTTCAGAAAAACAACCTGGCCTTGGTGACTATTAATCTGTTTACAAGCATCTATTGTACAATGTTACTTTTCAAGGTACTTTTCTAATACAGATACAAGCAAATGCTGATTGCAGTTCATATTTTCAAGCAGGCTTTGTACTAATTATCTGTAACTTCTACAGCTGTGTATTTTCTCATGGCACAGCGGAACTTCTTGTCTAAGTTTCATACAAGTAGTATTGTTCTATTCATTATTTTCCTAACGCAAGCAGAAAATCACCTGCTTCTCAGTAAATTTCCAAGGCACAAGCAAGATTTTAGCTAACAGTACAAGGTCAGATAACAACTGCAGTTTGTACAGATTTATGCAGTATGAAATAGAATAAATGTGTTAACTCTTATTAAAGCTTCTAAATGCACTAAGCATATTGCTAATACACACATTAATACATATTTTTCTAACATTTCCCCCCATTAATACTTGTATTCTACTTTCAAAATAAGCATAAACAGTTTGTTTTCTTCTCCTAACCTCTTCCACTCAGGATTTGCAGTTAAGAGAGTCATTCAGTTTAGACTTATGAAAGCTTTTTAGTCTTTTAACAGTTCTTCAAACTCAGTACTTTGATATAAGGTTTCAGAAACTGACATGTCTATAAGGTCTTTAATCAGTCTTTTCATGCAGGGGATATCACAACAAACACATACTCTCAGTAGGAGCATACCTACACAAATGGCAATCAGGATGTTCATTAGGATGGTACCCCACCCCCAAACCATTTCTGGAAAAAGTCCATCAGTGGGTTTGGGCCTGGTTTGGTCATGGCTGACACTTGCTGAATTACCTCAAGATGATTGTCTATCTTGTGTTTATGGTCAGGAATATACAAACAGCATTCTTCTTAGATTAAAGCGCACGTACCACCTCTCGCCACTAGGGTGAAGTCGAGAGCCTTGCGGCTTTGGAGCACTACAGTTCTCATAGCATTCAGTTCATCAGTCACCAATTCGAGAGCAGAAAAAGTTGCGTTGCTCATTACTTCGAGAAGTTTTGACAGTTTTCTCAGCTCCCAGATCGATTTCACTGCTCCATATGCTGGTAATATGCCTGCCCACGATATAATGCTATCACTCAAGTCCATGTGTGTCAGTCCTTTGCCTAGAGAGTGATGGTCTTTCCAACGCGCATCGATTTGTCCCACTGGATTTACAGGTTTTTTGATGACTTCTCGGACATTTTGAATTTTCCCATGAGGTCAAACTGCAGTGTATCATATGGCCGGAACCAGGTAACCCAAAAAACAACTGCCGGACCAATTCTCAGGTAACCATTTGTATGCCTTTCTTTCACACACAAAATAACAATCCTCTACTTTAGTAGTAACCTTGCTATGAATATACACTCGCCCTGCATGAAACATTTTTCTATCAATTATAGACAGCTGTTTATAAAGAACAGAATTATGTTTTACTTCATCAAGTGTTTTGTGCATCAACCCAAGAAATGAATCATAGTTTGTATTACAATAAAGATCTACTTTGTTACTTTTAGTGTAACATCTATAAGGAACAGTCACATTGCAATTGCTCCATCCCACCTGAACAGTATCATTTTTATAAAAACATACAGTTCCTTTTTGTGGAACAGACAAGTGTAATACTATTTTATCTTGTGCTGTAATGGTTGAAGTATCATAAATCAAGTTCTCCCAGGTCTCATTGACCCCTAGGGGGACTGTAGTCATTAATAACCCCCCGTATGCTGTCGGCAAAGCTGTGCAAATCCAGCAATTTGAAACATTGAAAGTCTCAGCATACACTTATTTAATTGCCTGGTAAGTGTTAAAGTTTGGATGCCAGTTTATGAGTAACACTTCACATTTATTCAGTTCAGTCTGCGTGGCTGGGAAAAGAAAAGGCCACAACAAAAAGATTATTGTCACTAATACAGTTAACAGGATGATTATGCAATACTTCTGAGGAAAGGGTTGTTCTGCATTCCTGTTTCTTCTGGACTCTTATCATTTTTGCTCTTGGCATGTAACAAGATTTTTGTCCAGTTCAAAGTTTTTAACTAATTTACAGTGCGTCAAGTGGATCCAGGAGGCACGCTCTGCAATTTTGACTGCAGTGGGTGTTGATAAAAGCACTTGATATGGACCTTCCCACTTTGGAGATGCCTAATTTTTCTTCTTAACTATCTTCAGCCAGATCCACGCTCAAGGGGGCACTGCCACTTCTGACGGTCTGGTTCGTTCTTTATCTGAAACAGAATTTAACTGCAACAAATGTTTAGAATTTAACAAATTATGCATATACTCTGCTAATGTACTGTCAGCTTCCTGGTCCGCGGGCATGAGAGATTTCCACTGAGGTATATAGTAAGCCCTTCCAAAGAGCTTTTCAAAAGAAGTCAATCCTTTTGCATTTGGAACAGTTCTCATGCTCAACAGTGCCAGGGGCAGACAGTACACCCAGTTTCTCTGTGTTTCTGTTATTAATTTTCTTAGCTTACTCTTTAAAATCCCATTATGCCTCTCTACTAGCCCTGCTGATTGCAGGTGATACGCACAATGCTTCTTTAGAGAAATACAAAAATGTTTACTTAACTGCTGTATGGTCTGATTCATGAAGTTTGTGCCATTGTCACTGTAGATCATTTCCGGAATGCCGAATCTAGGGATGATATCTTTAACAAGAACTTTGGCCACCGTCATAGCATCTGGATTTTTAGTTGGAAAGGCTTCCACCCATCTGGAAAACATATCTACAATGACAAGACAATACTTCTTATTTTCACATTTATTCAACTCTATTAAATCCATACAAATAGTATGAAATGGATACGGTGGTGTAGGGAAACTCCCTTGCTTGGGCTTTAACGCCCCTTGTGCATGATGTTTATTACAGATGTGTCATAATGAACAAAATTTTTTAGAGTAGTTTGTAAATCCGTACATCGTGAACACTTGGTTCACCAGCTGTACCATCCCCCCTGTTGAGACATGGCACTGCCCATGGCTCAACAAAGCTGCATATCTAAACAAATTAGACAGCAATATCGGTTTTCCTTCTTTAGAGATGTACAGCCCCTTTTCGAGAATTGCTCCTCGTTTTACCCATCTTTGTTTTTCAGTTCATAGTTCATAGTTTTAGTACTAAGCTAACTGCCCTTGCGAGCCATTTTAAGCTTAGCCAATTATCCCTTGTGAGACTCAAACCCTGCATGTTGTGTTTGCAAGGCAAGCACCTTAGCCTTTAAGCCACCCTCCCAACCAGTGTTTGCATTGTCTTTAACATTTCTAAGTCTAAAATCTCAGAGGGTTGTAGTTCCTCATTCAAAAGAAATACTTCTGAAGCTGCCTGCTTTGCAGCTGTATCAGCTCTCGCATTACCTTTTGAAATCCTGTCCTGTTGCTTGGTATGAGCTGTGCATTTACAAATAGCTACTTTCTGAGGTAACTGAATAGATTCTAAAAGATCTAAAATAAACTGTGCATGATTGATTGGTTTGCCAGTAGATGTTATCATACCTCGATTTTTCCACTGTTGCGCAAAAACATGTACAGTAGAAAAAGCATACTGGCTGTCAGTAAAAATGTTCACACATTTACCCATTGCTAAGGTACATGCCAGTGTCAAGGCAATCAATTCTACTGCCTGTGCAGATAAACTATGTGGTAAAGATTTCGGTTCTATAATGTCAGTATCAGAAACTACTGCATATCCTACTAGGTTCTGTCCTGCAGGACCCCTTTTGCATGAGCCGTCCACGTAGTATGTCACCTCGGCATCATCCAAGGGAACATCCGTAAGATCTTTTCTAGGCAGTGTCACCTGCAGGCAGCTGTGTGGTGTGCCATCTGCAGGGGTTGGGAGCAAGGTAGAAGGGTTCAAAGTCGTACATCATTCAATTGTCATATGAGGTTGGCTCAACAATATAGTCATACAGGAAAGATGCCTAGCAGGGGAAAGATATGCTACCTTTTCTTGTAGTAAAATAATCGTGACTGCATGAGGCACTCTCAATGTGAGAGGGTGGAACAACACTACTGAGGCCGAAGCCTGTACTGCCATTGCAGCTCCAACTACTGCTTGTACACAGTGAGGTAAAGACTGTGCCACTGGGTCCAGTTGTGATGAATAATAAGCAATAGGGCATTGTTTGTCCCCATGCTGCTGTGTTAACACTGATGTCATATAACCTTGCTTACAATCTACAGTTTGGAAAAAACGTTTATGATAGTTTGGTAATCTCAAAACTAATGAGGACGCTATTAACTGTTTCAGTTTGCAGAAAGCAGAGTCTGCTTCTGGTGTCCATTGTAATAGATCCTGTGCTGCCATAGGCTTTTTATGAATCAGGTTAGTCAACGGTGCAAATTCCAAGGCATTGTTTGGAATCCAACTTTGACAAAAATTACTCGTACCCAGGAAGGACATAATTTCCTTCTTGGTAGTGGGTTTTGGTGCTTGCAAAATCGCTATTTTTCTGTCCTCATCTAATGTCCTACCTTCCTTGGATATTACATATCCTAGGTATTTAACTTGTTTTTTTCCAAAGCTGCAGTTTATTTTTGTTTACTTTATGTCCTTCAGTGGCTAAAAATTGTAATAGAGCTATGGTATCTTCTTTACAGTCTTGCTGGGTGGGGGACGCCAGCAGGATATCGTCAACATAAAGAAAATCTGACTACCTCTTGATGGGGTAAATCCCGCCAAGTTGCTTGCCATTTCTTGTGAGAATATTGCTGGCCTTTCACAATACCCCTGTGGTAGTTGCGTATATATATACCTTTTCCCCTGAAATGTGAATGCAAACCAATGCTGGCTGTCAGGGTGTATCGGTATAGAAAAGAATGAATTGCTGATATCTACCACAGAAAAATATTTCTGTTGAGGTTTTAAATCATTCAACAGGGTGTGGGGGTCTGGCACCGTAGGTGCCCTTGGTATTACTGCGTCATTTACAGCTTGTAAATCTTGGACCATACGCCACTCTCCATTCGCTTTCTTAACAGGAAATAAGGGTGTGTTACATGGTGAATCAGGAGCTTCCACCAGCACCCCTTCCTTAAGTAAAGCTGCTATAATAGGTTTGATTCCTGCCTCTGCATCTTTTCTTAAGGGATACTGTCTCTTTTGTGGTCTAAATGCTGACTTTGGCATAATAGTAACTGGTCCTGCTGTACGAATAAGTCCTACATCTGATTTTCCTGTCGACCAGAGATTTTCTGGTATATTTTGTAAGGCATTCTCTTCCTCCTTCAATAGGAGTGCCAATCAGCTGTCCTTGCTAGACTGCAAGTGTACAGCTGGGTAGGTCTGAGTTATCCAATTCAACTTCTGCATTTGTATTCCTTGTTCTGACAGTTCTAACTCTGACTGTTTTTCCCATCTCGTGACTTTCTCTCATAAGTCTACCCATTTTACATTCTTGTCCTTAGTTAAGCTAACATGTGGTAATCAATTAGATTTATAAAGTGCAAAGAACTCCTGGGGCAATGAACAGCTGACTACACTGTTCCCTTCTGTGTCCCAGTACAGATTGCGTAACACCAATCTGTTTGCACGATTTCTAAACAATTCTTGCTCATATTCCTTATCAGGTCCTGGTGTATTACAATAATACAGAGTACAGTGCAACAAATGCTGTTTATCAATGTCAAGGGAGGGGAACTTGCTGACGGCTATGTTCATCAACTCCTCGGTCACCGCCCCTGGACCAGTTGTAATCAAGTCCTGGCTGTACCAATAAAACATTTTACCCTCCGATTGCACTGCAAAGGTATCAATTTGTCGCCGTGCTTCCATACCCTGCATAGTCGGAACTACTGCTATACCAAATAACTGCATAAGGTCTCTGCCCAAGAGGTTTACTGGGCATTTTGCAGATACAACAATTTTGCTTTTCTGGGTCAATCCTGAAACAGGATCAGTTATCACAATATTATGGGAGAGGGGCTCCCGATACAGCTGTCCATTAGCTGCTTTCACTAATATGTAATCAGGTGACTCTGAATTCCCTGGCAGTTTGGAGGGATGTACCAGGGTCCGTGATGCCCCTGAGTCACACAAGAATCTGACTTCCCTCCCTTCTACCAGGAGTGTAACTTCTGGTTTTGTGTCTGCTAAATAGAGCTCTAAGCTCAATAAAGCCAAATCCAATATTTCATTTTCTTCACTATCCGTGACTTCTTGCACTTCCTCTTTTTCTTCTGTCACATTCTCTACTCCCTCTATCACATACTCATTTGTCCTTTCTCCGCTATCCCCTTCTAGTGATTCCTGACTATCATATAGTCAGTCCTCACCCTCCTTATCCTCCGTGGTTGCCTTCTTGTTTTTCTTGCAATCCCTTGCCAAGTGTCCTTTCTTACCGCATTTAAAACATTCACCCTTTTCTTTCGCCCTTCAAAGTCCTCTGATTGTTGATCAGATTGTTTGTTCCCCTGGGCATTTTTCTTGCCCTTTTTCCTGGACTGTACTACATATACTTCTGCTCCATCTTCTACAGAAAATACTTGGGCTTTCTTTTTCTTTTTGCTATAAAAATGCCTTTCGGCATGTCTAGCATATTCAAGCAATGACTGTAACCTGCTTGTACGATGATCTACCATGTGTTTTGTAATAAAGCTGCTTATAGGTGCAATACTGCCTTTCAAAAATGCATTCTTTAACTGCTGCTCATATGGGGAATCATGTGTCTGATCTTCAGGAACCTGCATTCCACAATGGTTATTAAAACATTATAATAGTCTGACATAATATCAGTCAACAGTTTCACCTTCCTGTTGGATGCATTGATTAATGCAAGTCCAGTCTGCCCTAGGCTTCCATTTCTCAGAGATTCAGTCTGTAAGACCTTTTACTCTGTTGTCCAATTCTGCGCTACTATGTGGGAGGGGCCTGAGCGCAATATCACGGGGATTCCAGTCGCCACCAATCATGTGCCAATCTGGTCCCAAAATTTGTCTGCCTACTTTTACTACCTCTTCTCTGTTTAAATTATAACTCAGCCTCATTCCTTGCAAATCTTCTAAGAACTTTCTAAAATTAACTTTTGGATGGGGAATTCCCTCAGTGGCTTTCCGGATGTCTTCCGGAGTCCAGGGTCTATATACTAGAATAGTTGGGTCCTTACCTTCTTGCCCTGCCTGAGGATTAGGCACTTCTATAAGTGGGCATATTTCTTCTTCACTCATAAATCATGAATTTCTACCCATTTAATATAACTCAATGTCCCCTTTTGAGTTTCCTGCCCATGTTCGAGACCTGGTCTCGACGGGATCTCTAACAAACGGTTTTGCTTTTGTAGTGTCTCTACTCGCAGTGACAGTAGGATATCGTGGGGGTGGACTAATTTGTTCACTTGCCTCATATTCTGGTAAAGGAGGTGGAGGGGCTGATGCTATTACTAAGTTATTGTCCTCCTTATCTAAAAACATTGCTTTTGAATTATTACTCTTTTGTTCCCTTCGGTTTACTTCCTCAATCCACCTGTGTGCCTGAGGAATTCCTAATTGACGTTGCTTCTTTACCAGACCTCTAGAATCGGTTTTAAGCTATTTGACAAGTTTGACAAGTGAGGATTTTTCTAGTTTACCGTCAAATTCATACTTATTAACCCATTTTGAGTAGTATTTAATATTATCAGCACGCTGTGACTGCATGTATTTCGCATATTCGGTTAACGGCGGATTTTGGGAACTTTTTGTACAATTATTACCCATTTTTGTTCTACCCTTTTAATCGTTACGTAACTCCTTATTTTTAACGTGGTGCCACGGATGTTTTTATAGTCTCTTCAGAATGACTGCCTACCTGCTCTGTTTCCCTGATCTATGACAAGACAGTAATCTTTCTGTCCCTGACATAAATAAAGTCTTAACAGAACAAATACAGATCTAGTCCCTGATCTAAAACAGAAAAAGAAGGTAGATTCACCTTACCTGAGCCTCCATGATTGATCACCTGGTTCGAGTAAACCCGCCCTTCAGTCGCAGATCAGAAAGTGGCTGGTCTCTTTTGTATGACAATTCAGTCGGAGGACTTTTCAAATAAGAAGAACCAATGTGGTTTCTTCCCCGTACGGTTTCAAGCCACCTGGCCTGTCTGATCCGAGACGAAGTGAAGGTTTCCAGTCCGAAGGACCAATCTGTCAAAGGAAAAAACTTCAAAGACCAATACATGTAAGGTTCAGTTAAGGCACTTTAATTTACTTGCAGCAAGGAGACAAAAACATGCAAATACAAGGATTTGTCTAACTACTAACAGGAAGTATGTTCATTCTTATACTATTTTACAAGACATGGCCTTCTAAGCTGACGTAATCAAACACAACTTTTAGCATTGTTCTACAGCAGATGTTACTTCAGATTTTCTGCTGACATGACTAGATTTGTGAGAAACTTTTCAGAAAAACAACCTGGCCTTGGTGACTATTAATCCGTTTACAAGCATCTATTGTACAGTGTTACTTTTCAAGGTACTTTTCTAATACAGATACAAGCAAATGCTGATTGCAGTTCATATTTTCAAGCAGGCTTTGTACTAATTATCTGTAACTTCTACAGCTGTGTATTTTTTCATGGCACAGCAGAACTTCTTGTCTAAGTTTCATACAAGTAGTATTGTTCTATTCATTATTTTCCTAACGCAAGCAGAAATCACCTGCTTCTCAGTAAATTTCCAAGGCACAAGCAAGATTTTAGCTAACAGTACAAGGTCAGAAAGCAACTGCAGTTTGTACAAATTTATGCAGTATGAAATAGAATAAATGTGTTAACTCTTTTCAAGCTCTAAATGCACTAAGCATATTGCTAATACACACATTAATACATATTTTTTCTAACAGGCTCTTCCCTCATTGCTAGCTTCTTTCTCATTGCAAACATTGGGTCATTTGTGCTGCATCCTGATCTGAATCTTAACTGCTCATCTCCCATTTTACTTACTACTACTCCTCTGCATATTCATTTATCAGTCTCCCTCTCCAGAACTTTCATGCACTGTGACAGGAGTTTGATACCTCTAAACTGCCCACATCTGTGAATGTCCCCTTGTACAATGGCAATAGTGTGCTTATTCTCCAGTCATCTGGGATATGCCCCTCTCTCCATACTGCTATAAGTACCCTCAAGAGTCATTTCTCCCCTATCTTACCCAGCATCTTGATCATATCTGCTGTGACCTCATTTGAGCCTGTTGGTTTCCCTGACTTCATTTTCCTTAGTGCTGTTCTTACTTCTTCTGTGGTGGGCTCCTCCCCTTTTCTCATTGGAGGCTGTGCCTGGGGCAGTACAGTTTCTATGGGGGCTTCTTCATTCAGAAGCTGCTGGAAGTATTCTTTCCATCTGCCTTTGATGTTCTGTGGACTGGTTAGCAGGTTGTTGATGGCATCCCTTATGAAAGATGTATGTCTTCTTAATGTTTTTGTTTTTGCCTTGCAACCTGATAAGAGTTTTTTTTTTTGAACCATCTGCTCAGTCACTTTCCTAAAGTTGGTAGAGTGCCTACAATGCCTTGTCCTTTGCTATTGTAACTCCTTTTCTAGCCTCTTTACTAACCAGACAGTTTTCCTTCCTAGCCTAGTCCATCTTTTCTATCTTCAACTTTTTCCTGCACTACTTCGTTCTTTTGATGACTTCCTGATCTTCTGCATTCCACCACCAGCTCTCCTTATGTACGTTATTTCTGTACCTGGCTCAGCTGCATCTTTGTTCTGTAGCCCTCACACATGCTGTTTTGAGGTGCTGCCATTCTTTTTCTTCAACTTAATAATGATGTCAAATGCAGAAACTCCTCAGTGTGTGTGTACATCTGTGCATCTATGGGTCTATGTCATTTGACTTCATACTCATTTGACTGAATCGCAGATGGTCAAACTCATTTGACTGAAAACTCATTGGACTAAATCAGAATTGATAAAAAAGTATAAAGTCTATAGACATTCCCTCGGATTTACTAATCTTCCATGCATGACTAGACTAGTCCTGCATGGAAGCAGCCGCTTAGGAGCAGGATGGCAGCGTGCCATGCATAGTAATGAAGGCGCGCCGCCCAAGCCCCCAGGCTTACATGTGGCATGTATGAGTGCAGGGGGCGTGTCTGAGAGCAGAGCCCACAGAATAAACATGAACTGCATACAGTGGAAATAAATGAGCGATACCGCTCATAGGTGTCTACATATCCCCACCAACAGTCCCCCATGCGTACAACAGCAACAAGACATAAAGATGAAAAGAAGAAACCCCAGTATTGTTGTCTAAAACTCCGAGTACAGCTAACCGTAGGTGAGCAGGTGTGCCCATTGCTTAGCCATGGTGAAACAGCCTAAAAGGCAGAAGAGGATAACAAGGACAGTATATGCAACTGAAGCATGTCAGCAATAGTGTAGTGGGCAGACCGTTCACATAACGAGCAGGCATCCACAGTTTGAGTCCCAGCACAGCACAGTCTATTTTACACAGCAAAGCATGGTATAAGCAATATTTGTAATGCAAAACCTACTAAATAGCATACATTTTTATGAACAGGAGTACTGCAGGAAATGCACATGTGAAGAGCCAGTATCATAACGAATAAGGCAGCAGTAAGCAGGCGTAAGCACAGATAAGCAGTAGTAAGCATATGTAAGCACTAGTAAGCATGTGTAAGTGCGTTTGTGCAGGGTTAAGCACTGGTGACACAGATTAAGCAAAGGAGAAGCTAACTGGGTGTAAGACACTGTGACCGGAAGTTAGCAGTGCTTACCTCTGTGCAAACCCGCTTACAACCGCTTGGAAGTGCCTTAGGCACACCGTATCCAATGGCCGGTATTCTGCTCAGCAACAAAACAAACAGCTTCTGCAAGTCCAGAACCCAGGACCATGCACACCATACACAAAATGATTTACCATTAAGCCATGCTAGATATGCAGAAATTGTATGTTGTCAGAAACATAACCCCAGCCCAGTCATGCAACAGTACAGAGAATGTATACCTACAGCTAGATGGGCGTGTGTGTGCAAATATATTACTATCTAAATGGATACAACATATCTATAGATCTAGTCACATATATATACATATATATATATATATATATATATATATATATATATATATATATATATATATATATATATAAATATCCAGAGATATATACATCTATATACAAATTAACCCCGTGCACTAGAAGAATCTTAATTATATAAATTCAGACTTCTTTTAGGCGTAGTAATAAATACTGAGCTAGTAGAAAGGAAATAAAAACTCAGACACTGAATAGATGATTAAGCTTTCGCTCTTATTCAGGTGGAAGAGCTTCATCAGAATAACCTATATTCAACAATACTTGCATTATATGTAACTAGAGTCACATGTAAACAAAAAAACAATGAACTACTTATAACTTATTAGTACAGTAACCAATAGTACAACCAGACAATATTTAAACTGTGCCAATCATCTAAACACAATAACCATGAACATACATATGAATGACAGAGGCATGAATATTAAATAAACACTCCCTTGTGTTAGCTAATCATTGAACAAATGTACAGTGTGCACACTAAATATGCATGTAGGAGACATGAATATTCATATAACTGTACAAGTGGTGACTAACAAGTGTGCCAAAGGTCATGGATGGATGCAAACACATTTTGTAGAAAGAAAGCAACTGTCAAAATAGAACAACTGTCAAAATATAATTAAATCTTCCATTCTATCCATGACTTTTGGCACACTTGTTAGTCACCACCTGTACAGTTATATGAATATTCATGTCTCCTACATGCATATTTAGTGTGCACACTGTACATTTGTTCAATGATTAGCTAACACAAGGGAGTGTTTATTTAATATTCATGCCTCTGTCATTCATATGTATGTTCATGGTTATTGTGTTTAGATGATTGGCACAGTTTAAATATTGTCTGGTTGTACTATTGGTTACTGTACTAATAAGTTATAAGTAGTTCATTGTTTTTTTGTTTACATGTGACTCTAGTTACATATAATGCAAGTATTGTTGAATATAGGTTATTCTGATGAAGCTCTTCCACCTGAATAAGAGCGAAAGCTTAATCATCTATTCAGTGTCTGAGTTTTTATTTCCTTTCTACTAGCTCAGTATTTATTACTACACCTAAAAGAAGTCTGAATTTATATATATACAAATATATGAACAGATACACATGCAAATGCTGACAACTACACATATATATATGTCAACATCTATATGTCCACATATACACATCAAGTTACATATATGTATGCAGATATATGTCTCCGTAGGTATATACGGACATAGTTAGAAATATGTAAGCAAATATATATACCCATAGAGGTATATATTTATTTATTTATTTAAATTTGTTGACCGGGAGTGTCCGACTGGACGTGGGTCCATTTTCAGCGGAGGCCCGGGGAGAAAAGCTCCACAGTAAAATAAACAGACAGTAGTTACATTGGATTACATAGCGATTAACAATTTAACATAGAAATTACTTACAACATATTTACAGATGAAGATTATAGTACATCAGTAGACAACTAGAATCTTTATCTGTGAAGTACATAACAGGCATTAACAAATGTAACAATGAGAAGTTCCTGCTGTATAATAAGTACTAGGCTTATGAGAATCTGAGCTTGCTATCATCAAGGTAGTTAGTGGAGGTGAAAGAAAGGTAGTAGTTGGATGGGGTGGATGATATTAGAGTGGGAGTTGCAAGGGCATAGCCAGCATGTTTTTAGGTGCGCTTTTAATAAAGTTTTGAAGTTGGTGCATGATGGTACGGAGGTAATTGTGGGTGGGAGTGAGTTCCATAATTTGGCTATGGCGCAAGAGAATAGTGCTTCACCAGCAGAGTTATTGGCTTTAGTGATCTGCAAGTGATTTTGTTGCTGGATCTTAGTGGTCTGGTGGTGCGATAGGGTTGGAGTAGATTCTGGAGGGATGGGACATTTAGTGGATGGTTTACTAGTTTGTGGGCGAGTGAGAGTTGATACCACTGAAGGAGGTGAGGGAGTTCAAGCCAGCCCAGTTCAGCAAGTGAGAGACAGTGGTGACTACGGTAGGATGCCCCTGTGGCGAATTTGGCGATTTTGTTGTAGCAGGTCTCTAGCTTGTTTAGATCACATTGCCTTAGGTTGGTATATACTGGAGAGGCATAAAGTAGGGTGGAGATAAGGTGGGAATTTGCTATTGAAATCTTTGCTGCTTTGGTGAGAAATTGTTTATTTCTGTATAATGCTCCTAGTTTTTGTGGACTTTTTATGGTCATGGATATGTGAATGTCAAATTTTAGTTTATTGTCTATTTCCACTCCTAGCAATTTGGTGTGTTCAGTTGGGTATATAGTGGTGTTGTCTTTTGCTGTGATGTTAAAGTGAGAGTTGTTTTGAGTATGTTTGGTGGGTTGGAAGATGAGTAGTTTAGTTTTGTTTGGGTTGAGTATTAATTGGGCATCGGATAACCATGTTTCAACAGAGGAAAAGGCTTCCTGTGTGACTTTTGCAGTTTGGGTAGGGACTGGGCTGAGCAGATGATGGTTGAGTCATCTGCGTATTGGATGAGTGTGCCATGTTTGGTGGCAGAGGCTAGATTATTGGTGTAAACAGAGAAAGTAGGGGTCCAAGGATGGATCCTTGGGAAACCCCTATGGAGACAGGTAGTTGGGGAGATATGTCATTCTGCCATACAACGGATTGTTGGCGGTCAGACAGGTAACTCTGAAACCAGTTGGTGACTGATTGTGAGAAGGATAGGTTATTGAGGACAGAGATAAGTTGTTTGTGTGGGACCATGTCAAATGCTTTAGATAGGTCTAGGAAAGTAGCAGAGGAGAGATAGCCATTGTTTTTATGCTGAAGGATAGTGTTAGTAAAGGAGAGTAAGGCAGTGGTGGTGCTATGGTTTGGTCGGAAACCATGCTGAGTACTGGAAAGGAGGTTGTTAGTAAGGAGGTAGTCTGAGACCTGAGAGTGTATGCATCTCTCTAGTATTTTGGAGAGTGGAGAGAGAATAGCTATGGGGCAGTAATTGGTTAGTTCTGCAGAGGGTCCACCTTTGTGGAGGGGAATTATATGTGAGACTTTCCACAATGTGGGAACGTAACTTTCTGACAGAGATCGGTTAATCAAGATGGATACTTCGTAGGCCAGAGCATCAGCTGCGATTTGTAGGTATTCACTTGGGAGGTTGTCTGCTGCTAATTTGGTGGGTTTAAGTTTAGTTAAGAGTTTTTTATGTTGGAGGTAGGTACAGGAGAAAAAGAGAAGGCAGTGGGGAGATTACTAGTTGAAGGTGTGGGTTGGAGGGGTGGGGGTTGTGTTGTTTAGCTAGTGATAGTATGGTTTGGGTGAAGTGTGTGTTGAATGAGGTAGCAATATTTTCTGAGGAGTGAGGGATGTTAGGAGGAGGGGTACTGACTTTACCTGGGTGGAGGATGGAGTTTATGGAGGACCAGAATTGTTTGGGGCTGTGTTGTGAGGAGTCTAGGGCAGACTGGTAGTATTGGAATTTGTCCTGTTTTATTAGCTTTTTGACTCTATTGCGTAGTTCTAGGAATATTTGTCTAGCTGCGGGGGTTTTGGTTTTGCGCCAGTGCTCCCAGGCTTTATCCCTGCTTTTCATTTCTGACTTAGTGGTTTTCTGTAGCCATGGGGAGGGTTGTGCTTTGGTTCTGGAAAATCTTATAATTAAGGATGTTCAGGAAGGTAGTATTAAAAAATTCAACTGCATCATCTAGACTGAGGTACTTTAGAGCATGCCAGTTACATTCTTTGAGGGATGAGATGAATGTGAGTGGGTTAAAGTTTATTTTTTTATGTATATGACGATAGATGACAGGTTTATCTTGGTACAGGTATTTTTTGAGTAGGAATGTTGGGGAGTGATCACTGAGGCTATCTGATAAGCAGCCTGTTATATATGACTGGGGGTTCTTACTGACTAGTATCCAATCCAGGGTAGTGTGCTTGCTGGAGTTTTTATTTATCCTTGTTGGTGACTGGATTAGTTGGGTGAAGCCATGAAGGTGTACATGATGGGTTGGATCGTTGCCAGAACAGGATTGCCAGTCAATATTGAAATCACCTAAGATGATAGTTTCTTGGGGGAGATGGTGGGAAGACCAGCTGAGGAGGTTTTCTAAATGAGGGATGTTTTGGCCAGGTGGGAAGTAGCATCCAATTATGTTGATGGTTTTGTTTTGGTTAATTTTGAGGTTGGTATATATTATTTCTTCATTGCCTATTTGTGGAGCTGATGATTTTAAGATCTGGATGTTTAGATGCTGTTTAAATATTATAGCTACACCACCTCCTTTTTTGTTTAGCCAGTCTACTCTTAGTATGCCGTATCCTGTAGGGAGTATTTGCTCACTGGTAATGTGAGGTTTTAGCCAGGTTTCTGTCAGGATGACAATATCTGGGGAGTATAAGTCAATGGTGGCATGGAGTTCATGGACTTTGTTGGATATACTTCTAATATTTAGGCTTAGTAGAAGGAAGTCACTTGGCTTTCTATTGGCTGTAATATGGGAGAAGTTGTGGTTTCTAGTCTGATTATGAGGATTGGGGTTGGAGATGGTAGGGCCAGGGTTGGGGTGGATGTCTCCACTTAGGGCTAGTTTTGATATGCATGAGATTATTAGTTTTCTCAGTTTTTGAATGTGTTTGTTTATAATGGAAACTTTATGATTGTGCTCTGTGGGTAATAGGTATGGTGGGAGGGTTACTATGTTAAGTTGTAGGGATGCTTTACGTTTGAGTAATATAGTTGGTAGAATATGTGGGGGGTGCATAGAGTTGGTTCTTGAGCTGGTGGGTGGGGAGCTGAGTATGGGTGAGACATGGGTGGTGGTGTGAGTAGTAGTACAGTGGTAGTGGTTAAGTGGGGGAATGATGGAGCTTTGGTAGGATGTAAGATATGCAAGGAGAGTGCATGCAGTGAGCAAAGGAAAGGTATGCTTGTACATGTCAGTTGAGGAGGTGTGAAAGTAGAGGGAATATGGAGGAGGTACTGTTGGGTTAGCACTGTGGTTGGCTATTGGAAAGATGGGAGGGTTTGAGTGCAATAAAGGTGGGACCACTGGGGCGGGAGGAATAGGGGCAGGGTGGGGAGCGGCGGTAGAGACCCTGTTAGGGTCTTGTATGAGGGCTGGAAACAATCACAAAGCAAGACAAGTATGTGTTAAGAAACAATCACAATTGACCAAGGACTGCTCTGAAACTGTAAGTCTTTTCTTAATTTCTCAGGTGGAAAAACAGGATAACCTTGTATCAGTAGGCTACTGTGGTCATAGTTTAAATTAACAAACACACAGTATTGATCAGTTATGGATACTATTTGCTAACAGAAGGGAATAAGAGAAAGTGGAAGATGTGTGTGGTGGTGGTGGTGGTGGGGGCTGCTTACGGCCAAAGCACAGTGCTCTCCAGGGGAAAATGAAGATTGGCTCAAACAGGTAGACACATACTCAAAGTTAACTGTAGCTGTTTGCAGACAGTTCAGACCCGGACTGCGCTTCTCTTATAAGAATGTTAAAGGTGGTACCGCAGTTGAATACTTAAGAGTGGTGTTAGGTCTAGAAAAGAGTACAGAGAGGAGTAAGCACTTTTGAGATGGTAAATATATATTATAAAGATTATAAAAAACACACTGAGCAAATAGCTACCACATGCAGGACAATGTCCTGAACCACTACTTAGTATATGCAGATACTGAGCCAATTGGAAGAACATTAGAAAACAAAAACCCAGACAGTTATGCAGCCACAGATAAAAATATAGCAAGCAGCAATCTGTTGTGGTTCTCTAATGTGATTCTATCCACCAGTAACAGCACAAACTTATAGAAATAATTTAGACACTAGTATGAGCTGTCTACACACAACACAATTACATGAATAACATTAGTGAACAAGGTGCAGCTATGCAAATAGACCATGCAAACTATTATACTAGAAACACCTTGGTGCATACAAAAATGCTAGCATGCCATAGTAACATCAATAATAAAGCATAAAACATATTAGATGTCTAACACAATTCAACATAAACATATACAGTTGTAAAATGTCTAATACAATTCAACATAAATAGGCATTTACAGTTGTAAAACACTTACTGGAGAGACACTGAGCCTTCATGGGGCCTGTAGCAGAGTGGATTGTAGTTTTACAAATGGTGCCTGCCACAGGTAATATTTATTAACTCTGGGATTGTCTTAAGGTAATAAACAGGGAAGGGGAGAACAAGGGTGTGAGCAGGCAGTTCTTTGTACTGCTGCTAATGAGCCAAAGCAAGACAAGTATGTGTTAAGAAACAATCACAATTGACCAAGGACTGCTCTGAAACTGTAAGTCTTTTCTTAATTTCTCAGGTGGAAAAACAGGATAACCTTGTATCAGTAGGCTACTGTGGTCATAGTTTAAATTAACAAACACACAGTATTGATCAGTTATGGATACTATTTGCTAACAGAAGGGAATAAGAGAAAGTGGAAGATGTGTGTGGTGGTGGTGGTGGTGGGGGCTGCTTACGGCCAAAGCACAGTGCTCTCCAGGGGAAAATGAAGATTGGCTCAAACAGGTAGACACATACTCAAAGTTAACTGTAGCTGTTTGCAGACAGTTCAGACCCGGACTGCCAGACATCTGTAGATAGCAATGGTAGATGAACAGAAACATACATGTCCACATGTACCGTTAATGGGCCTGAGAGACCCCAAACAATATACGTCATGTATGAATTGGCATACCCCCGCCCAGCCAAACATGTCCACCCAGCAATACACTACCAAGTTCATTGTATTGTACGCCTGTCATTGAAATAGGGATTTAAATTAGCCCTCTGTTATGTTTCACATGTTGACATCACATACCCCTCTCCCTCACCCACTCCGAGCAGTACAGGCCCATCCAACTCAGGCCATCCCTAACCCATACATGCATTACCCACAGTTTCACTTCCGTCACCCACAGCACACATGCTGCCACCATCCCTACCCTGGTTACCAGCCCGTAGTTACCACACCACCACACATTGCCCCCACTCCCCCCTTGGGACCCATCCCATATGATGTCCCGACAAGTATCCTATGTTTAGCACATGCAGTAGTCCATGCACATAGCCATGGGCACCTATGTAACTCTGGATGTAGACGAAGGTTGAATTCCCAATGTTTGGGTTGTCCCACATGGGACGAATATTTGCCTGGTACTAACAATAGATTTCACGTGTGCCTCTGTTTACACTAACAGATTTTGTTGTAGGTGTCGCAAAGCATACGTGGTACACAAGGTTGGTCTATATGTACATGAAACACAGTATCCAGCAATACCAGTCTACATTACAGGATATGTGGCTAAATATGTAGAGGTATGTGTGTGTATATATACCCATAGCTAAATAGATATATCCCTCTCCCTCTCTGTAGTACAAATGTATACATACATAGACAGACATATATATAAATACCCAAATATAGATATATACATATGCAGACACCCATACATCCACATGTCGTTAGATATATATATATATATATATATATATATATATATATATATGTATATATACAGCAATATATATATATATATATATATATATATATATATATATATATATATATATATATATACACAGACATATATACATATATATATATATAAATATATGTGTGTGTGTGTGTGTGTGTGTGTGTGTGTATATATATATATATATATATATATATATATATATATATATATATATATATATACACAGATGTATAGCTGTGATAGGATACAGCACTTAAAGGACAATCCCAGGGATTTTTGTTTTGATTCAGCCTTTGTTTACATTTCAGGTTTGCCTTTCTGAGCATGCTCACCTTTGGCTTAGGGGGTAGGGAAACGTGCCTACAGGAAGTTTCTAAGGTTTTAGCCAGATTCCAGCTCAAATTACAGCTCTACTGACAACAGCTCTCCATGTGAGCTATTCATTAGTCTAACCTGTGCATTTTATCCATTGAGAAAAGTAGCCTTTCATGCATTTTACGATCAGACTGCTGCTACTCTAGAAAGCACAGCAGTAAAGCAATTCTTGTAAAGGGGCATTATTTTGTTTCTAAAATTAGTTGCTTGCTAGAGTATTCTGTTTACCTTTTAGTGCAGTTTGTCACATATTCACACAGAGGCAAGATTTTCAGATAAGTTTGTTTCCATACTGGATGTTAGAATCCACAAACTCCATGTGGCACGGTTATTATAGGAAATGCTTAGAATTTACAGTTTGTTGTTCTGTGCTTTCCCTCCCCCACCCAAAGACTATTAGTTGAATGACTGGTTACAATCCACCTGATATGCTATGTAGTCACACTCAGCCTTTGCAGCAGTGAAATTATATCTTTAGTATGTGCTTGTTTTTGTAAAACTTAGTGGAAAGATTATCGCAACCTAGGCAATTTTATTTACTTTTTCATGCCTGTTGCTACATGCTTTTTTCCCTTCACTGTTAATTATTTGTCATATGTTCAGCATTATGTTGCTTATTAGTGCATGCACTCATGCAGACATACATTTATAAGACAGTTTTCCCAAATTTTACAGGAAGCATTACTTTGGACATTCTCATCTTGGAAACAAACACACTGAGTTGCAAATATCCTAAGATTCTAGAGCAGGGGTGTCCAACCTTTTCAGTTGCAAGGGCCGCATTGAGTCAACAGATTTGGTCTGGGGGCAAGTGAGGAGCAAAAAAAAAAAAAAAAAAAAAAAAAAAAAAAAAAAAAAAAGGTCTCTCACAAACTGAACAGCAAAAAAAAAAACCCCGCTAATACATACTCGACCCACTGGCTGTTTTGTAGGTGAATTTGAACAATAAATAAATTAATAAATGCATAATATTTGCCCTAAAATTCAATATCTCATTCTAATTATTAAAAAAAACTGTTATAAGCCAAATTATTACTGTTAAATTTTACTCTTGACTCATCTGGTCCTTTTTTAAGAGACAGGTAACTTATTTTGCACACCAAGAAATGTCCACAAGTGTTACAAACAATCATATGTTTTCACTGTTGTTTTACTTACTTTAGAAATCATTATAGTTATGCCTTTTAGAAAGGATTACCCGTTTAATTAACCAGGTTGTGAATCACTCATGACTGCAATTAAAATAGTCTTAAATGTGTTGAAGTCTAACATTAAAAGCCATGCTGCATTCCCTTTGTAGATGTGATGCCGATATCCTTTTGAAAAACTGATTTTTAAACATTCATATCAGGCTGACAAATACTGCAAACATTTTAATAAGTTCATTACAAAAAATACATGATACAAAGACAACCTCCATTCACAGTGAACTGAGCCTATTGATATCATCAAATAATAAAAATTCATTATAGATATAGTAATAAAACACTACTGCTGTTTTAATGTACCTATATGAATCATTGAACTGCAATGGTACAGCTCATGCTTAGAGCTGTGCCTGAACTAACCACATTTCACAGCAGAGTGTGAATAAAGACAGACCATTTTGAAGAGAAGTTTGCAAAGGCATTACCTAGCCAGGTGAGCATAACCATACATCTGTATAATTTGCTACACCTTACTTAAGTCCCCTAATGGAACAAGGATGCACACTAAGCAGAAGCATACTTTGGAAAGAGTGACTTAAACCACACTTAAATATACAATACTTGAAAGAAAACTCTTAAAAAAATATACACCTGATTTTTATATATATATATATATATATATATATATATATATATATATATATATATATATATATATATATATATATATATATAATGTGTGTGTGTGTGTATATATATATATATATATATATATATATATATATATATATATATATATATATGCAAGCAGAAACTTTTTTACATAGTAAAAAAAAAACACTTATGGCATAAAACATAATTAAAAAATGTCAAAACTAGCAATTAACATCAATAATAAAGCATAAAACATATTAGATGTCTAACACAATTCAACATAAACATATACAGTTGTAAAATGTCTAATACAATTCAACATAAATAGGCATTTACAGTTGTAAAACACTTACTGGAGAGACACTGAGCCTTCATGGGGCCTGTAGCAGAGTGGATTGTAGTTTTACAAATGGTGCCTGCCACAGGTAATATTCATTAACTTTGGGATTGTCTTATGGTAATAAATAGGGAAGGGGGGAGAACAAGGGTGTGAGCAGGCAGTTCTTTGTACTGCTGCTAATGAGCCAAAGCAAGACAAGTATGTGTTAAGAAACAATCACAATTGACCAAGGACTGCTCTGAAACTGTAAGTCTTTTCTTAATTTCTCAGGTGGAAAAACAGGATAACCTTGTATCAGTAGGCTACTGTGGTCATAGTTTAAATTAACAAACACACAGTATTGATCAGTTATGGATACTATTTGCTAACAGAAGGGAATAAGAGAAAGTGGAAGATGTGTGTGGTGGTGGTGGTGGTGGGGGCTGCTTACGGCCAAAGCACAGTGCTCTCCAGGGGAAAATGAAGATTGGCTCAAACAGGTAGACACATACTCAAAGTTAACTGTAGCTGTTTGCAGACAGTTCAGACCCGGACTGCCAGACATCTGTAGATAGCAATGGTAGATGAACAGAAACATACATGTCCACATGTACCGTTAATGGGCCTGAGAGACCCCAAACAATATACGTCATGTATGAATTGGCATACCCCCGCCCAGCCAAACATGTCCACCCAGCAATACACTACCAAGTTCATTGTATTGTACGCCTGTCATTGAAATAGGGATTTAAATTAGCCCTCTGTTATGTTTCACATGTTGACATCACATACCCCTCTCCCTCACCCACTCCGAGCAGTACAGGCCCATCCAACTCAGGCCATCCCTAACCCATACATGCATTACCCACAGTTTCACTTCCCGTCACCCACAGCACACATGCTGCCACCATCCCTACCCTGGTTACCAGCCCGTAGTTACCACACCACCACACATTGCCCCCCCCCACTCCCCCCTTGGGACCCATCCCATATGATGTCCCGACCCAAGTATCCTATGTTTAGCACATGCAGTAGTCCATGCACATAGCCATGGGCACCTATGTAACTCTGGATGTAGACGAAGGTTGAGTACCCAATGTTTGGGTCGTCCTGCATGGGATGAATGTATTCCTGGTACTAACAATAGATTTCACGTGTGACTCTGTGTATACTAACAGATTTAGTTGTAGGTATCGCAAAGCATATGTGGCACACAAGGTTGGTCTATATGTACATGAAACACAGTATCCAGCAATACCAGTCAACATTACAGGATATGTAGCTAAATATGTAGAGGTATGTGTGCGTGTGTATATATACCCATAACTAAATAGATATATACCTCTCCCTCTCTGTAGTACAAATGTATACATACATAGACAGACATATATATAAATACCCACATATTGATATATACATATGTAGACACCCATACATCCACATGTCGTTAGATATATATATATATATATATATATATATATATATATAGTATATATACAGCAATATATATATATATATATATATATATATATATATATATATATATATATATATACACAGACATATATACATATATATATATATAAATATATGTGTGTGTGTGTGTGTGTGTGTGTGTGTGTGTGTGTATATATATATATATATATATATATATATATATATATATATATATATATACACAGATATATAGCTGTGATAGGATACAGCACTTAAAGGGACAATCCCAGGGATTTTTTTGTTTTGATTCAGCCTTTGTTTACATTTCAGGTTTGCCTTTCTGAGCATGCTCACCTTTGGCTTAGGGGGGTAGGGGAAACGTGCCTACAGGAAGTTTCTAAGGTTTTAGCCAGATTCCAGCTCAAATTACAGCTCTACTGACAACAGCTCTCCATGTGAGCTATTCATTAGTCTAACCTGTGCATTTTATCCATTGAGAAAAGTAGCCTTTCATGCATTTTACGATCAGACTGCTGCTACTCTAGAAAGCACAGCAGTAAAGCAATTCTTGTAAAGGGGCATTATTTTGTTTCTAAAATTAGTTGCTTGCTAGAGTATTCTGTTTACCTTTTAGTGCAGTTTGTCACATATTCACACAGAGGCAAGATTTTCAGATAAGTTTGTTCATACTGGATGTTA